>NW_027104704.1:37552-39240 GCF_000696795.3 Halyomorpha halys | reverse complement strand
AGAAAGTAGAGGCACTATAAGGAGGGCCTACATTGTTGATGTGGACCTCGTTTCTGATAAACTTGAATTCGAATCACGGACCCACCTACCGCTTCAGGTCCCGTTTGGAAATTTCTAGCTTCCACAGAATAGAGAGTGAATCATAAACAGGATCATCTTCAACCAAATGGAGGACCATGGTGCTGTAACATACGGGGCACTGCTAGATAAAAAAAAATTCTACGATTAACTTTGAGTAGTTGAAAGAAGTAACAATATCCTATTTGAATACGCCATTCTATTCAAAAAAAATTTTAAAAAATACAACTTCCATAAATAGAGTTATGGATAATACAGCACTAACAAAATTAAAATTAATTGTTACTATTTTGTTCGAAATACATTCGCAGGAGTAATAAATGTAAATTTTTTATGTATTTGTTTTTTAAATGTTTATTGAAATAATACATACTGCCACACTCAGCGGCAATCGGCATTAGGAATGTGAGTATACAATCATACCATATATACACATTGACTAAAAATAAAAAGTAAATAAATAATAATAAAATAATTAAGTATACACCAAAATGGATAAAAATAAAATTATACTACATCATTAATAAACATTTCGATAATTGAGTTAAATAATAGAAAAAAAAGAAAGAAACTGAAGCAAATAAATTAAATACAATCTTGAACACAATCAGAGATGTATTTTTCTGTATGACATTAGTTTAATGATTTTTAAAATTCTCAAACATAATGCATAAAGTTAACCAGCCATAAGAAAATTTACTCTACATTAATATTTTATATCACGACTTTTTATAATTTGTATCAAAGTATGTAAAAGGATCAAACTGAATCCCACTAAAAAAACAAAAAACATAATTAAGTTGGTTTTAATAAAATGAAGAAATGTGATGGCGCCAGCTATAACACGGTTCAACAATCTACTACCCTGTTTCGATGGAAGCCATTTTGCTACGCCACCAATTTGAGCTGGCAGAAAAATACAATTTACAATTGTTACTTTTCTAAATTTTCTCTTGTCATATGTTCGCTAAGAAACTTCTAGGTCTATTCTTTGCAATAATAGTTTACAATATTTTCACTTTATATCTTTTCACTTTCTTAAGACTGGTTTTATTGTTTAAATAAAATAATTTGTATCCATTTTAGTCTCAAAACGCCCTTTGCTATTTCTTTAAATGTACAACGTACACCTTCATGGACAATCCTAATATAAATTTACTCCTCACATCCAATATTTTAAAAAGATTTTGCAGGCTATTCTGCCCAGGTCATTAATTTCAGTCAAATCACACAATTTTGCCACTTTTCCATTAAATTTTAAAATTTTAAATTACAGATTAACTTTACACTATTATCACTTTCTTATCACACTATATGTTTATGTTCTAATGTAGTACATCAAAAATAATTTGTGATAGTTTTAAGTTAATCTGTAATTTAATTGAAAAGTGACAAAATTGTGTTATTTGAATGAAATTAATGATGTGGCCTGAATAGCCTGCAAAACTTTTGTTAAATTGTTGGATGTGAGGTGTAAATTTATATTTAAGATTGTCCTTGAGAATGACCTAATTGGCCGAAACGTTGGACTTTTAAAGATATAATAAAGTGAGACTTATTGTTTACAAGAGTGTGAATGTGACTGGAGAATATTTTATTTATTTATATTT
>NW_027104704.1:11066-37237 GCF_000696795.3 Halyomorpha halys | reverse complement strand
TTAAATTTATTTTTATTCTTGTACTATTTTATTTTAGTATGATTGAAGTCAATTATCACTATTACTTATTGCCCATCATGTTGTGGCAGATTGTAATATTTATCAATAAATAAAGTACAATCATTAAAATAAAGAGTGTTTTGAGATTTAACTTGGATTCAAATTATTTTATTTAAATAAAGTTTACAATGTTTGCCATGATATATGCCACGTGATGTGATTGATACCATAGTTCGATTATAATTAATCCACAGTCTTCCTCTTTGATGTCAGTCTTGTGTTCTGTGGTTTAAGAAATTGACTACTCATCACTCCAGTACGGTCTCATAGTTATTTTTCTATATTGGAACTTAAAAGAATTACAGATAAAAAAATTACATGCGTAAAGACCAGATAAAAAAAAGTACATGCGTAAAGACCCCGTTTTTGTGGTAAAATTATGAGTGAATTCGTCCAAATGGATTTTAAATATTATTTAATCTTGAAGGCCACCACGGACCAAAATTTAACACTACTAAATAAGTGATATTTAGTATAAATCAAGTGTGATTGTATGATTCATAGTTGCCGGGATCTTCAGCACCCTAAAACTGTATTGCACATGCGTCAACTAGTTTACTGACTGCTTAACAATTCCTTGGAACAAACAATAATGAGTTATATAGCAAAATCGCCGGTACTTTACACGGACCATCGTTTTTACTTGAACATAAATTGAAATAAATAAATGTAAATACTTCTCATTCTTATCAAGTTGATAATTTCGGATTCCTTTAAACCAATTACGTATCTAGAAAATTTGAGCCCGTAGCGGATTTATCGTAAAAGCCCTTTCCAAAATTATTTTATCAAAAACTATAAATTTATTTAAAATCTAAAATAAATTACAGGTGTTATCAGGATTGTGCTAAGTTTTATGAATCAGTGATGAAATGATTCTTTATTAATCAATATTAAAAAAACTAAATTTACCAATAGATTGGAGAAAGTCAATAATGTGGTATTACTTAATTGAATAAATGAACGTTAAATGTTTGTCAGTTATATATCACTTCATTTGTAACCGGTTATCTTAAATAATTTTTTGTCACCGTTGGATTACCATGACCTCAAACGAAAGTAACGGTTCCAGGAGAATACAGGTTCCTGCCGGTCCGAATGAAAGTGATGGGTAAATTTCTAATTCGTGATAGTTTACCAATATCCTAACCTAACTAATAATGTATGATTAATTATTATATAACTTAATTTAATAAAATATATTATATGGTTCTTTTTTTCAATCCTTAAGGATCAGTTAACTAATCACCTCTACAATCATTACGACCTAATATGTAATTTATCGCACTCTTCTTATTAAGGTCGCCATGTTAAATCAACATTTGATGGAAATTGCTATAAATTCATTTCATTATATTAGTATTTTTATTCAATATTACATATCTTATATTAATTCAGTATGGTAAATATTGTACATTATATATTTATACAATAAAAAACATATATAAAAAATGATATTAGTAGTTTTCAAATGTAAAATGCTAATGTCTTAATTATTTTCTCCTAGAGCATTTTCGTAACCAAAGAAAACATTGTAGCCTTAGGGAAAAAATGATTTTTTTAACAGTTTTATTATTTTTAGATGTATTTATTGGCTTATTTCACAATGTAGCCATGGAGTCTGGAACAATTGGTGTTACAAATTAATATATCAATATTCAAAGTTAATATTAAACTATAGTATTCGGATTATAATTTGTAACACAAACCTGTGAACTGAAACTAAATATTTCAATACATCCATACACACATATATAGTTATACAATATAATATCTTCTTGATTTAATATTTTATATAGTTATAATTTTTTATATCGTAAAATTAATAATAATAATAAATAAATAGTATATTTTTCAACAATAATTATAAATATGTTATGCGTTCTTCAGCAGTTAAAAATAATTTTTTACGGCTATTATTATTATTCCAATTTATATTTAAAATAAAATATTACACGGTGATCACTGAAAACGTTTTTATTTAATAGAGAGAAATGATTATATCTGTTAAAGACATTGGCGAGTTTGTACACCCATTGAATTATGTATAAAGAAAAAAATGTATGCACAAATTTAGGGTTAAATTGCAAGTTAACCTAAGTTCTTTTGATGAATTCTGTTGCAAACTGTTTGGAAAAGGCGGAGGCAAAAAGTTTATAAGTTATGGCAGTTTTTTAAAAAATAAAACCTAATATTTTCTGCTGTATAGCCAATAACTCACAAAGGGTTATTAGTAACTAAACTATGTTGGGCATATTTTGGTATATGATAAGCGTGTGTTAGGAGGTATATAATAATAACTGTGTTATTTGCATTCTGTACAGAAGATCTTAAAATTTAAATTTCTTTAGATTTAAACAATGTGATATTTTTTATGCTATTTTAAAATTGATAGATTAATCTTTATATATAAATAAACACACACATACAAATATATTTTCATATTCATGCAAAATTCATATTCATATCCGAATATCATGAAAACTGTAGCCTCTACAAAGATACATGTGATAAACCACTTTATAGCACATTAAACTAGTTTCAATTTGAGTGCTGGTGGATATATGTACGCCAAACACTTACTGAGACATTGTTTTTCATAAATCCAAAAAGTCTGTTCCAACAACTAGAAATCAACATTTTTTGAATTTATTTTATTCCTAAATCTCGCGTAAAATCAGTAATTATGTTGCACCAGAAACCTCCAAATCTGGCAGTAAACTTTACCGACCAATGACATCCAGTTAAACAGAGATTTCTAGCAAATGCACGTTTGAGTGGGTAACCACACAAGGAACTTTCCATAGTTCTAGTTGGATCTGTTATGTAGGGGAAAGCATATTGTATTATTACGTGTCTTGAAAAAATTTATAAAACGGATTGATGGAGATAGTCGATTTGACAGACGACAAAAACTTCAAAGAATTAATTGCTCTGGCATTAATGAAAGAAAAAAGTATTCCGTCCTCGACCAAATTATTGTTTTACAGTGGTTGGTTGAAGCATTTTTTCAGAGATTTCGATTGTGAAAAGTGGTTGTTGAATTAATTAATTCAATTAATAGATATCATTGGACCCAAAATTCCTAGTATTACTGATAGGAATCGAGGAGTTTTGCAGTTATCTCAGTTCCATGTAACCTTGGTAAGCTGGTTAACAAAACTGCAGACCAAAAATAAGTCGCTTAGTTACCTGAGTTTTCTTAAGCTCAAAGTTTTACAAATCTTAGTTTTACCACAGATTGGTGCAACCGATCCTAAATGGAAACATGAAATAATTCCCGTATGGCCTGGAGAAACAATTTAATAATTTGTTATTCGATTTTTTCTTTCTGGGTTGTTTATTATCCTTCTTACTTCAACCTTACATTTTTTATTAATACCGACTTGATTGGTAATCTTTCGTCATGGCTTTTCATACGTCTTGGTAATCTGGTTAGCAAAACTGCAGACAAAAAAAAAAGTCACTGAGTTACCGGAGTTTTATTAAACTCTAAGTTTTACAAATCTTAGGTTTTGCTAACTACAAAACTCTTTACTTACATCTATCATATCTAGTAGATAAAAAAAGTAGACCACCGTGCCATATTTTATTTTAGATGTGGAGTGGAATAATAATAATGCTATTATACAAATCAAAATGCTAGGATTTACACTTGAATTTTTTTTCCTATTTACACTACATTGAAAAAAATAATACAATCTGAATTATATAATTTCAGTTTTATTATTTCAGTTACCGTCCTATCGCTTTGGTACCTATCATGGGCAAAATCCTTGAGAAACTCATCTTAAGACGCCTGTACCCTATCCTTGATTCCAACCACATAATCCCAGATCACCAGTTTGGTTTCCGAACATCCCACTCCACTATCCAGCAATGCCATCGTGTGGTTGATGTTGTCTTGTCGTCATTGGAGAGCGGAATGTACTGCTCGGGAGTCTTTCTTGATGTAGAACAGGCTTTTGATCGAGTCTGGCACCCAGGTCTGCTATACAAGATCCGTAAATTCCTACCCCCTACATACTTCCTCATTATCCGTTCTTATCTCTCCGACAGATTATTTCAAGTGAATTATAACGGCGCTTATTCATCCCTATTCCGTCAGTCTGCTGGTGTACCTCAGGGTAGTATCCTTGGTCCTATCCTTTATACAGTTTTCACAGCTGACATTCCAACCCATCCTAACACAATCCTCACCACGTATGCCGATGACACATGTCTATTGTCAGTGAACAATCATCCTTACATTGTATCCCAAACCCTCCAATCCCACATCACCACCCTTGAAGAATGGTGCCAAAACTGGAGGATTAAAATAAATCCCACAAAATCACATTTACCCTTCGACGTAAACCCATGACCTCTTCCCCTACAATATCCTTTAATAATACCCCACTTATTCCTGTCGAACAGATCCGTTACTTAGGACTAAATCTCGACAAACGACTGACATGGAATCCTCATCCTACTAGACAAACGGTCTAAATAGCCAATCCATTACAAAAGACTGATCTACATGACTATTATAAGGCCTATCTGGACATACGGAGTTGAGCTTTGGGGCTCCACTAAACCATCAAATTCCTCCAGAATCCAATCCTTACAGTGTAAAATCCTTAATTCTCCTTACTTTGTCACAAATCAAGTCATCCATCAGGACCTCAATGTTCCATATGTTGCCGATTTGGCCAGAACCAGATACCGTTCCTTCCATAATAAACTTCCCAACCACCCTAATCCACTTGTTTCTAACCTGGCTTCTCCTTCATTACCTAATAATCCTCCTAGGCGTCTGAAAAGAAGATGGCCTCGATATCTTCTCCTCTAGAAATGTTATTGGAGTTCTATCAATGTGTAGATTCTCCACATGTTTTTATCATGTCACTATGTCACCTACAGCAAATTTACTTGTTGTATATATGTGTATACAGTTTTAAATAACAATAAATAAATTATTAAAAAATAAATAAAAAAATTATTTCAGTATTGAGTAATAACATACAATTAAATTGATAGTTGGATATTGGAGGAGTATAATTCAAGCAGATTTCCAATTTCAGGCTAAATTATTTCAAGTCTCCTATTCTCGTAAATAAACCAAAAGTGATATAATACCGTCGCTCCCTGGGAGTTTTAGTGGGGCGCGTCCACCCAGGAAGGATTGCTTTTTTTGTGATATGACCACCTCTTGTGGGATTGCGTATAGACCAAACACTGGGTTTAAGTGTCTGTTTGAAAGGTGGGGTAAGTAAGGCTACCAGCGAGGGTGAGTTTCACTGCGATTTCCAATTTAAGCCGCTTTTGAAATTTTGATGAGCTTGATTTAACAATCTAAACACGGGGTACACCCCTCCAGTTTTTAAAAATATCTTAAACTCATAAAATCCGGGAGCTTGTCGGATGATATGGCCCTGACGAACCATAACTGCAGCCGTGATCCGGGAAAGCTGTACGCGGTGGATTGCATAAGATGGAAGGCGGTCAGTATAGACAATAGTTTTTGCCGGGCGATGGGGATCTTGAAGAAGCGGGTCGCCCGGTGGTACGCTACAACAGCCCTCACGTATTGTCCCAGTTTTGTCACTTTCTAATAATTAAACAGCCATTTTAAATAAAAAGTTCTACTTTACCTAGTCAACGTCGGATAGGTAATTTATCAATTACTTACCTACTGTCATTTTCACTCTGATTTTCTCTTTCACATTAATATGACTGGTATAACTTTTTTTTTTAACATTTATTTCTGAATTATTATATTTTAAATATGTTTTTTTTTAAGTTGACATACCGAACTATAAAATATACACATGAAGGAGAGATATATTTGATTCGTTTCATCCATGGCAATTAAATTTTAGGAAAAGTTTATTGTATATATATATATATATATATATAGTATTTTTAACTCCACAAGTACAAATACGTAATTTCAAAATAATCATAAATTTGTAAGTTTGTGTTTAAAGATTAATAAGGTTTAATTTTTTTTTTTTTAATAGCTCCTATTACCATCTAAAAAATTTAAATTTTTGGAACTTTCAATTATTTTTTTAATTAATTATTATTGGAAAGTATACATTTTTTGTAGTTATTGTTTATACATTACTATGAACTTTAATTATATGAGGCATTAAATCTAGATGGTATTACATCGTATGTACAGAAGATATTAAATCAAGATGGTATTATATTATATACTTATGTATGTATGTATAGATTTATTGAAGTATTTAGTTTCAGTTTACAATTTTGTGTTAAAAATTTTAATCGAAATAACTTATTTTAATACTAACTTTGAATATGGATATACTAATTTACTAACACCAATTAGGCTCTCTCTCTCTCTCTCTCTCTATATATATATATATATATATATATATATATATAATTAATTTTGGAGAGTACACCAATGTATATAATAACTAATGCACAAGATAAATTAGAAACTTTCTAGATGGAAAAGATAAATTCATAAAGAAACTTTTTCGTTATTTATTACAATTTTTATTTCAACGTTTTATTTTTCTACAAAAAAATATCTTACGAATGTTATAAACAGTTAAAAAATATTCTTTTGCAATACAAGGAACTACTTAAGTGATTCGTCTAAACAGTAAAAAAAAAAAATGACTCGCCAAACACATTTGATACGAATTTTGCGATTCCGTATTTCTAAAGGTGCCTCTACACGTGTTTGGCACACGAATTCGCGCATGCACAAACGTGTGGGTGGGTTATTTGGATTGGTTGGTATAAGTTGGCTGAATTTGTGGCCGACCCATTGGGTGTTGGTTTTTGGACACAAATCAAAATGCGCTTATGCTGTTTCCACGCGTTTGTTTTCAGTTTGCATTGTTTTAGAAGTGTCAACAGACAAAAATTTGTGCTCTCCGTGTTTTAATTAATTAAAGAATTAATTTTGGATTTAATAATTAACTCGTGTATATTTCAAAATTATATCGCTTCGATGTAAATACTTTGTTTGAAATCTTGTTAACTTTAGAAGTTTATTTTTTATTTAAAATAGCTCAAATAAGTATTTGTGAAAACACTATATACCTAGGTAATTAAATAAAAAAAGTTCTGATAAAAATTCTAGAACGAAGGTTGAATTTATAGGTTATGTACTATTTATGAATGCTTTTTTATCATCTACAACCTACTTTGCATATATTTATATTTCCTTTCGTTTCTCCTATCTTTAGTTTCTTAAAATGAAAATCGAATGAAATAGCCGAAAAAAATAAAAAGAAAAAAACAAGCGTGTGTTTACCGACGTTTGTTACCTCCTTTGTTTGTCAAGCATAAAGTCTTGAATTTAAGGCAAGTTGCAAACGTGGAAATCCAATATAAAGTTCTATATAGACACAATACTTCAAATACTTATAAAAGTTATGAACATCATTGAAATCATTTCTTATCTTTATCACAGGTTTAGCGGTGAATGCTTTGTATCAAAGTTGAGGAAAATATAGGATATAGCCAGTTTCGACTACTAATGAAGAGTTGACGAATATATAGGGTTTTCTAAAAAACCTCGGTTTTCTCTCTTGATTGCTTCCGCAACAAAGCTAGTATTGCACAGTTCTCTCATTAGAAACTGATAGATGGGGTCTCAAGGTTCATAATATACTGTCAACTCATTTTATTGATCGGTAAATCGATTTTTACAGGTCATGTCCTCATATTTTCGTTTAGTTTTTTATTATAATGAAAATATAGTTTGTTAATTTAACAATTTAAACACTGGTAAAAGTAATGATATAAAAAATAAAAATAAATTTGACAATACTCGAGTTCACAAGGAAGTAAGAAAGAAAAAGCTTTAAAAAGGAATTGTTTTTACTGATTAATTCAGCAATGTCCTACCTAAAGGATTTGTGCAGGAGCATGACGAATTGAATTTATATTCAAACGGACTGGAACATCAGCTTATGCATATGAGTCCTTTTATATATCAGCCAAAATTATTTCAATGCTTACCTATGGACGATTATTTAAAAAAAACAGATCTGTGAATTTAAATTCACTTATTTTTTTATTTTTATTTTATTAGTAATATGTAGCTACTCTAGTCATTATTTACCTCTCCAATCTATACATTCATCTACCAATATATACATTAATTTTCAATTTATACATTATCTTTTGGATTTGACATTCTTTCTGAAATGAAAAATAAATCGCTCAAAAATTTAAATAAATAAACTCATCCACAAAGACCTTAACATACCATTCGTTGCAGATTTGGCCCAAAACAGATATGCGTCTTTTCATTCCAAACTCCTTACGCCATCCTAACCCTATAATCTTCATCTCTCATCCTTGACAATCCCTGAAGATGGCGATGGGACCTTCTAATTTAAATTAATGCTTGAAGTATCACCAATGGGTGGTTCCTTTCCAAGATTTTCAAGTGTAAATGAAACATACGACATATTTACTTATTGTATTTATTATTTGTACAGTTGTAAATCACATTAAATAAATAAATAAAAAAAAAATTGAAATGAACCACTTACATATATGTAGATATTATTTTTTTCTTCAATCACAATGATTTGAATTTAAAATAAATTTATCACCACAACTTATTCTCAATTTACATTTCGATATTCCATAGTCTCTGTAAGGGCCAAAAATTAAATAAAAACTAACTCATTTTGTTCACGCTTTATTCCTTATTTAATCCCATCCAGGAATAAATAAGTGTATATATTTACTTTAAAATAATCTTAAATAAATAAATAATTTTTAATTATATATCTGAAAGAGTGTGTAAATTAAGAAGGAAGCAATGGCTTCTCATTAAACAAATTCCCTAACACAAAATCTAAAACCTCAGAGGTTCTTACCAAAGGGTGAAGATGCACTAAAATATACCTAATACATTTATTTTATTATTTATGTATGGACTAATAATGTAATTACTCTTAATGAAGGGTACGACAATTTTTTTTTAATATAAAACGGTACTTTTCTTTATATATCCCCACCTATCTCCTCAATGCTATAATCCAGAGTATTTTCCGGTAATTCGCCTACGGTTCTTTCGTTTCCGTTGCGAGCAGTCACACGGTGTTATGTGTGAAATCGGCCTTACAATGTCTTTCACTCCTCCTGAGCGTACACGAACATTTCTGCACTGCCCTATTTTTAATTTTTAATAACGTAGAAGCAGACCCAGTTTATCTTTGAACTTTTGCTTCCTCGTTACCAAAAGTGGTAAAGCTCTTATATTCATACTGGAAATAAAAAAACAGAATAAACTTTGAATTATAAAAAAATAGTTTTATTACTATTTAAGTTCTTTTGACCAGACCCAGACCATCATTTTTATATTTTTTTATCTTCCAACAAATAGAAAGGTCTTATTTTTAGTAACTAGTCCTCAAAAGATGAAGCGTTTGAGAGGATAGAGAAATTTCCGGTTAGTGTAACGTTTTAATTATCCAGCCGAAGATAAGACTCGTTGTCATCGAGCCGAAAGTTCTGCTCTGTTTGACAACAGCATCTAATTGCCGAATACATCTTTACAAAGTGTCTTGAAAGCGACTCAGCATATTTGAATATGAAAGAGTTTCGAGTATTCCTTTCTGTTTGTTTGGATCGCTAGAACAGGACTGTCTTGCAGGTGTATAGAATGTTAATCAACTACTTGCTTTTTTTTTTTTTTTTTTAAATTTAGAACTTTAGAGCTGCTGAAATATCAGAATATAACATTTAGCATTTAGTATCTGTAGCTTTGAAAAACTAAAAAAAATTATTTTTAAAGATTATACTTCTTTATATTATGTTAACAGATTAACATTTCTTTGAAAAGTTAAAAATATTTACATTTCTATACAAACAAAAAAATAATGTCAGAATGTCTTAACTCATTTTCTTTTATGCCACTATACATGTCCAACCTGGGCCCTGTTTCATAATAAAAGCTAATAGTATTAGTTCATAGTACAAGTGTAGAAACTAGTGTGGTAATAATACTAATAGTTATTTTTTTAGATTTAAAAAAAAAAAAAAATTAGAATAATGAATGTTCAATTAAAAAAACTACTATGAACAACACAATGTGAGCATGCTTTAAGTAACCTTCTAATAAATGGATTTCGGCATCCTAGGTGCGGCAGCAACTTTCGGCTGTCAAAGCGTAGAAACTAACGTTCTGGATGTTGACTTAAAAAATTTTAAATTTTACTAAGATTATCTACTTATTTTTGAATCACACAACCACATTTAAAATTTTTAATTTCAATTTTCTGAAATAGTACATGGTTTCAAATTCTCAAATTTATTCCTTGAATAAATAGGTTTTTGTAAATCATAGGGCAGAGGGAAAACAAATTTTTTAAAATTTTTTGCTCCCCAAATGCATTGGTTTGCCTCACACACAGCATAGTTAGCATTAGTAAAGACTTTTTTTTTTTGGGACCTATTAATATAAATAGTAATTTTTTTAATTATATGCTAAAATTATACATAATTTTATTTTATTGTTTATTGTTATTTTTCTGACACATTTTCATTTTTGTTTTTTAACTTTATATCATTCTTTATACATGTGTATATATTTTCTATTATTTAAATTTGACAATTTTCTCTTTTACCTGAACATGTCTTTTCTTTTCATCCAACATAAAACAAAATATGATAATATTTATTAGTAGTAATATTCATCTTGCTGGTAGTCTTGGTAAGTTTAATTTTGACCCCACACTACCGCCACAATACCACTTGAACAAATGTGCTATACTTTATGAAGATTTGAAATTTTGAGATTCAAAAGTATTTTGAATTGATATGGAATAATCCAGTTTCTGAAAACCTTCAGATTTATTAATTATTTATTAAATTAATCTTTCTTAGAGTCTAGAATTTTGACTTTAATGGTTTCTCGAAGCCACAGATACATAATATATAATAGTCAATCAATGACAGCATAAATATAAATACCTAAATATCTTTTATAATTTATTTATTGATTGTTTTATTTTGTTTTCTTTCAGAAAGCAGAACATTTAGATTTGGTATGATGAGACGAATGAAGCTGATAATGCTTCCCATCATGTACAAGCTTGGTGTCATTACCACACTCCTCACGCTGCTCACTGTCTTCGCTCTCAAGGGCCTCACCATTGGTGTAAGTATTCTGCTTGTGACAGTTATTAAAAAAATATATATACATAAATAAAGTCTGTGTCAGTATACTTTTGTAGCCAAAAGCAAACAAGCAGACCACTGGTGTTTGTGTGGTATTAGCCGTTCCAAATGCACTGTGTTAATTGAATTAGCTCTAATGTATTCTTGTATAAGGTATGGGGTTGAATAGAGGTTAATTTAGTGCATTTTTATATTTCGACTACTTAATATAACTTTATACTCGTGGAAGAAGATTTACTACACTGACATTCTTAGGCTTATTTTAGAAAAGGTTTATTATGTGTAGTCCAGAATGTGTTCCAAATAATGGACTACTAATAGATTCATATTAGCTAATAATTAACTAATATTAACAAATATTTGGTTTATGTTTGGTTGTATTACTTTTATATTAAAAGAAGAAAGCAAATTAAAGAATCCCCCAGCAATGTAATACAAGAGAAATATTAACCTTAGACTTATTCAAAGACATCATTTATAAAAAAGGAAAGCGGTAGGTGGGGGGGGGGCGGTCAGAATAACTCAAATATTAAATTAACCATTTATTTATCATATATTACACATGGCCTTATAAACGATCTTCCAAAACATTATTTATAAATTCCTTAGACTGAAGTTCTGGGTTAATATATATAATTATTTACAAAACAAAAAGTGTATAAACTTTATTTAATTAGGTCATTAATCTAATTAAATAATTTTAAATAAAAACTATTTAATTTTGTTTCAAGAAGAAAATGCATATTAATTATAAGAAATATTTGTCTTTTTCGAAGAATTATTATTTCGAATAATAAATTTATTATTTTATTTTCTCTTATTTGTTCTTAGTTGTTCCTTTCATCGATGGTAACAGCATTAAATTGCGACAGTTATTGATTTTAAGATGTTTAAAATGTATGCTACGAACGTATAAACCTTGCTCCACATTTAAAAAAAAAATTAAATTGATATTTACACAAGGTAATCTGACGGATTTTATTTATGATCGAAGAAAGCTGAGATATAAGTTCCAGACTTTACTAACTCCAGTAGGTTGATAAAAAATTATCAGGTGGAATGTACCAACTTTTACGGTATTTTCAAGTAATTCTACCCCAAAGTTGGTTTTGAAATTAGAGAAATCTACATGGAGAACGTGTTGATGTTTTAAACGATTTGTTTCCTGTCATATAGAATCCTTAAATAATACCACTTATCAGCTACCTAGGACTATATTTAGACAAACGACTAACATGGAATCCAATACTGGAAAGACTGGAAACTGCTCAACGATTCCAACTATTACAGCACTTACGATAAATGGTTTAAGCTTTCAGTTAATTAGACAAGCCTTATTTCCTTGCTTTAATAAGACTTATTTAGATTACCGTAAGTTCAGTTATGGGGTTCGAATAAAAACATCCAATTCCTCCCGTATCCTTTCCAACCCACTTTTCTGGAACTGATAATTTGAATCTTATTCTATTTTTTTAAAGATGAAACAACTCTAAACCTCAGAGCGCTAAGTAATCCCCAATTCGTTCAGGGCGGCAACACGAACAGGATTGGCCCAGTTCCAAAAATCACGTCTCATTGCTGAGGAACGTGGTAGCCGTCTTAGTACTTTCTCGATGGACGGATGTGAAGCAAAATAACGGTAGAATAGTTATTTTCCGATAGTCATATCTCTGGGGAAAGGGTTTATTGCTACTTATAGCTAAATCCATTCAACCGATTCTTTCCCATATAAAAAATATCGTTCAACTTTCACTTATCACCCAACATACGTCCGTGTTGCCATCGTTTTGATTTAAAAAAAAAAAATCTAATGACGAAAAATCTTCATTTTTTTTGTTGCTATAAGTTTGTTATATTGTTATAAGAATTTATAAGTAAAAAAAAGCTTTATAAGTTTTTTTGTGAACAAAATTCTTTAATAATTGTTACTACTGGGGTGTATAAAAAAATGACTGTTTTATCAAATTTAAGATTTCAAAGGACTGAAAATATTTTACTCCTATCTAATACTTACCAATACTTAATAATCCCTTTAGAGCATTATCTAAGCTTGTTTGATCCTAATCGACTTCTTAAAAAAAAAATCAGTTAGTTTTTTTGGAATTTTAATTCTTTATTCATCACGATTTTTTTCCTGATGGATGCTCTACGAATTCTGAACGACTGGGAAGATTGTACGCGATGTTGTCAGAGCGTTATCCTGCTTTGATCAACCGAAAAGGAGTTTTATTCCAACAAGATAATGCTCGTCCTCACACTTCCCGTCGAACCAAAGAAAAGTTTAAAGAACTTGAAGAAGTTCGAACTCCTGCCTCATCCACCAAATACTCCAGACCGGTCACCATCGGATTACTACTTGTTTCAATTCATGGCCCATTTCTTTCAATGGAAAAAAATTTATAATTTTGCGGAAGTTGAAATTGCGATCTAAGAGTTCTTTGACAGCCAACCCAAAGAATGCTATCACTGTGGTGGAATCGAGCAATTGGCTAGCAGATTGCTTTTTTTTTTTTATACACTCCATTAAATTGCCCTGCCATTATTATGTAAATTTATGAAACAAATATATTGTGATGCATTTTATTTAAAATAGTAAACGGTTGTTACTACAATTTACTTATGAAATTCGGTTTCATTGTACCTTTATCCATACAGTAACATTGTTGACAGAAACACGTTATGGGAAATAAGACAAAATATTATTTTTCCCAGGGTAAAGGCGGACCTGATAATAATTCACTCGAATGTAAATTGATCCAAGAAAAGGAGTAAAACTAAGTGGAACTATTTATTGGAGTTGTTAACCACAGAGCTCTGCCGCCTTTAAGAACCTTCTTCACCAAGTTAAATCATGATCCACCGTAACACCGACTGCTACCCGAAATAGTAGGGCGTTTCTCTTTTACAAAAGAAATCCTAACCCATCATAATCATGAAGAATAAAAAGTACTTGTTATTTTTCTTTATCAGGCGGTAAATCACAGAAATAGTTGGTGACCTATATACTCTATTATAAACTATTAGTAGTTCAACGCTCGACTTCCGATAGAATCCAATGGTAGCAATGAAAAGGAATAACTGTTATATTTCGTAAATTGTTCCCGTTTCCAAGGTATCAACAACCCAATTTATACCACGGACAAACATCCAAATGTACTGACAAGATGTTACAACTTGATTCAATGAAAATTTTCTAAAGGGATTCCTGAGACTTTAAAAGGCTTCAAGAGTAAATTCTCAAACAAGAAGTTAAAGAATTTAAATCAAATTTAGGCCAAATAGGATGATTCGTTTTCGAAATACCTACAGGGTCATCAGACTAACACACACCACATATCCAGTTGTCTTATCCAAAATATCTAATTTCTTCAGCCACCTCTTCAAATGCATTTCCAATGCAGTTAAAAAAGAACTTCCTCTCAACACGTTTTTTTGTCCATCTTGACCTCCACCAGGGGGCTTAGAAAATTTTTTTTTCCGATAAAAAAAAATTGGGAACATGATTAAGTTTTTAAAAGTCACATGGACTGCCGATGTGGCTGTTTCACGATTATCTCTTTAATAGGTAGAATGATATGGTCGATTTTTTTTTTTATTATTATTTACTAGTGAACTATATCTAGGTTTCTCAATTTCTCTCATATACGATCCTTATAACCAAAAATCCTTCGTGAAATCCTCATTGCTCGTTACTATGTGAAAATAAAGTCATCAATGAAAACCTTTACGTTCTAAATCGATGGATTATTTCACAGTAGTGCTAAGTACATGTAAACTGACATCATGAAAAATACAGTTTAAGAATCTCTCTTAACTTACAAATTTTGAACTGGACAGAGTTTATACCTAAATCTATTCAGTCTAAAAATTAATTTAAAGGTTGTAACTTTCCTAATAGAGAGAACCTTTAATTATGTTTTTCTTAAAGCTGATTTTCTTGTACTTAGCTGCTAACTAGATAGCAATCCTTCCATTATTAACTTCTTAACCACCCAAACCCACTAGGTTTTAACCTTTGTTTTCATTTTTGACTTTCCACAAAGCGTCTGAAAAGAAGATGGCCTCGAGACCTTCTAATTTAGAAATTGTATTCTAGTACTACCAAATGAGTAATTTCATCATAGGTTCGTATCATGCCATTATAATACAATTAATCGAATATTTGCTAGATGTATATGGTTATTTATTGAGCAATTCTAGTAAATATGCTTATTTAATAGATTTATGTAATAAAGTTGTAAATTCCAATAAATAAAACGGGAAAGATATTAATAAACAATATTACTATCATTTATGATTTTTTTAAAATATTTTAATGATTGGAGAAGTTTTTCGGGGGGTGCGGTCAGCAAAGAACAACATAAATAAACAAAACCATATTTATTTATTTTATGGCGACGTTTCGACCTGAATTTCAGGTCTTCATCAGGGGTTATGGCGTAGAAGGTTGCCTGCAACACGCCATAACCCCTGACGAAGACCTGAAACTCAGGTCGAAACGTCGGCATAAAATAAATAAATATGGCTATCTGTTTATTTATGTTGTTCTTTGCTGACTGCACCCCCCGACAAACTTCTCCTACCATTAATCTACGGTCAGCTATCTACACCACATTAAAAATATTTTAGTGAAAAGGACATCCAACGAAGTGATACCACCTATACCACGTGTTAAGCATAAGGTTAAAATAGTAAAAAAGTTGTTTATGTAAACTATGACTGTGTAAATGATGAAATGGCATGCTTTTTCCCAGGTGCTGCTGCTAGTGATGAGCTCAGCGGGACTGGCAGCCAAGTTCAAGTACGCCCATTACAACCCCCACTGGGCGGGACCGAGCAAGGAGGTCCACGTACACGTCCACGGGGGAGGAGCCCAGCACAGCTACCACACTCCTTCCATCCACTACGACGACCCCTGGGTGAGGGAGGACAGGCCGCAACCAGAAGTGGCGAACCACCAGCAGTGGATCCACCACCAGCCACCACCACCTCCGCCCCCGCCGCCCCTCAGGTCCACCACCTCTCCCTGGGCCTCCTACATCGGGGACCAGAGCATATAGCTAGCGGGGTGGCTCCTCAATGCCACGCCTGGCCTATCGTCCGCGGCCAACTACCTTGGTTCCTTCTTTGATCCTTAGGGCAGCAACACTTTGGTGGCGAGTTCTGGAATATTGTCGACTAAACCATAATTAGGCCGCTACTAGTCATTACGATCAGGCGGTCAGAAAAAGTTATAAAAATAGTAATTATTAAAACAGGTCAGTACACTTTCATATAAAGAAATAAAAATAATAAGAAAAAAAAATTGGCCCTATTTTGTTGAAGTTTTTATAATTGAGAAACTCCAGAAAATGCATTATGTTAACGAAATTAATTTGTAAACTATTTTTGAAAGAATTCTAATTATGAAATATTTTGGATCATATTCTTTCATTTAAAGTTCTTTGATCTTTTTTCTCCACTGCATAATCAATATTAAAAATGAATGACAATTTTATTTTAGCAAGATTCAAAATGTAATTTTACTCAGTGGTGGTTATTCCTTTTTGTATACATGTCCACGTTATCTATTCAGGATTATAAAATAAGAATAAAATTACTTTATCAAGTAAATTAAGAAAACAGAGTGCCTTCATCTTGACAAACACAACTCACTCACCTAGAGGAGTGAAACCCTGAAATGGTTTAGGAGAGGAATGAAGGGCTGATGTTATAGGTCTGTACCAGCTCCTATATTCCCATAGTATGCACAGATCGGCTGCTGTACTGCAGTCTGTCCTTGGGTGCAACGTGTGTTTCACAACAGCTAATTTAGCATACTAAAGTTAACTTGGTTTCTAATCCATTTAATTTACACTGTGTCGATTGACTGTGTTACATAGAAATAAATTATTGTTTATTTCGGTATAAACATGATGATGTATATAACTATCCTTTTTAATGTGTTCTAGTTGATTTGAAACTGGTTTATACTGATAGCTGAAGTAATTATTATTAAAACTGAAAGCGTTACTACTTATGATGGGTATTTTACCTTGTTTTATTGAGTTTGTTACTTTGTGTAAACTTTCATTGCCTCTGTTCAGAAACTACCACTGATTCTACTTCGAAAAAAGGTTACAAAATTATGAAAAATATTTATGTTAATTGAACAATATAGCTTCATAAATATGGGTTATGGAGAACAAAATAAAGCTCAAATCATTCTTGGAGTTTAATTTTTTAACAATGTAGGTTATAAAATAAAGGAGTAGGAAAACAAATCAACTTTTCATGTTAATAATAATATTAATTATAAAAATCTACTTATAATTAATTTATAAGGTTACTAAAAATGATAAGACCTCACTTCTAATTTATTCCTTTAATATATAATTATTATATATGATATATAATTGCGATATAGTTCCTATAGTTTTTTTTTATTATCTCTTAACGCAGACTAAAAGCCACCAAAAAAAGTGTTGTTAATTCTTAGAAATTATAGAAGGTAGTTGGACCAGGGCCAAGAGGAGCTTAACCCTAAACGAAAATTACTCAATAAAGGGCATTCTAACGTTAAATGGACTATTTCGAGAAAGATATACCACAGAGGCAAATGTCTATTGGCTAACAGTGTAGCCTGGGTTAGAACAAGAAATTATCTTGACGTAGACAGATAAAGACGCTTGGCTCTGTGATATATTACGATCCACGATATATCTCAGGTATTATTAATTAAAGATACAGTGTGTAACATTTAAAACATTGAGTATAACTAACGCTGCTATGATAAATTTACATATATTGAAAATAAATAACACCTTAAATGAAATTAATTTTCCTATTTCACATAGTTTACCTATGTAATACCAATCTTCAAGTTATATTAAACACAAATATGATTCTAAGAACCAAACATTTAACATGTGACCAATGTGTATATTTGACGTTCATAATTAACGGATTTGTTTATAATGTTACACTCTCTATTCTGTATAAGATAATCTCGTGTATTAATATGGAAATAATTATTTGTACATAATTATAATGTTTACTATACCAATTCTATTTATTTATAATGTATTATCAATGTAAACTCATTATGCTTAATATGTAAATATTAATATGGATATTTTATTATATGTACATTACTTTATTATTAATATTATGTATTTTTCTCTAATATAAATATTGTATTGCAATTTGTTTTTAATTTTTATTTCCTCAACCAAATATAAATATTGTATTGCAATTTGTTTTTAATTTTTATTTCCTCAACCAAAATTAAATAAACAAAAAAGCTATAATAGTGAGAATTGTATATTCTTATTATCAACTAAACACTTGAGGCAAATATTACTTATATCATTATGTGTATAATGATCAATTTTATATCGTTCCCAGCAAACAAATTTTTTTCAACAGATGTTAATATTTAAAAAATTGAAACTATTCATTATTTTTTTTAATATTTTATAATTTTGTTTTGAATATGTGTTTTTGATCTATTTTTTTCAATAATGGACATATGTAATACACGAAGAAAAAAAAATCAACAATAAAAAAAATTTAACATTACTTTTTTTTTCAAAATTAAATCACCTAGAATTACATAGATGTAAACGTATATAATTCTATATGATTATTAATTTCGCGAGATTGAACACAGATTTCACGGTTTTTTTAATTTTAATTCTTCAAAACTCATCACTTATTTTTTCACTGAAAATAATTGCTGTCAATTGTCATGTTTTCTCAATCAGACAGGCCTGATGAAGCCCTGCAAAGTGGGCCGAAACGTTGAATAACAATAAATAGTATTTTTTCTACTATTTTGGTACCTTTGTAGACCACCACTCGGACTATCTTCCTACAATATACTCCATAGGTCAATTATCTTCTTCCAGTAAAGGAAAATAATTTCCTAAAAACTATTACAGGTAGTTGAAGAAGTATGTTCATAGCATGGACCTATTTTTTTTATTTCGTCGATAAACCTGGTTTATTTTTTCCATCTATCATGTTGGCATTTAAGCATGGCGTATGGTCAATCAATCAGTCACCGACCATTAGAAGAAACGATTCAGAGGCCTTTCCACCGAGACGACTGAGAAAGTATAAACTTTCTTTGTCGCAGGAATATAATGCAAGTCATTACGATAACTCATGCAGGTCGAACCGTGAAGTTCTCTCGAATCTTTGCGAGCTGCTGAGTGTAAAAGATATTTAGAAGCAAATTGTATCAGCTACATTTGGGGAACAGCGCCTCACGAATAATTCTCAATTGCTTGCGGTGAAAGTCGGGCCTGTCCAAATGACGCAAACTGTTTCCCCGGATGCTCTTGAGCAAATGAACGTGGTTCGGTTTAACTATTATCATGTTGCGCAGGAAATAAAAAATACTGCAGCATTGGTAAAAATTAATTTTTTTCATTATAAATGTATATTTTAAGGCTCATTATTATGTTTGTCATGTAATTAGATTGAAAACATGCTGTCCCAAATCATACCACTACAAATTCCTAAAGTAAAAAAGAAAAGTAGTAGTAAATATTTTTTCAAAATAAAGTTCGAAAAAAAAAACAAATATCTATCCAATCTTTCAACTGAATCTACCAAACTTCAGCAACTGAAATTCAGTTTGGATAATAAATTTTCAAATTAAAAATAAATCAATGTTTATATTTATTTACTTTTTCAGAGTGAATAGCCTATTTGTTTAATTTATACGGCATGTCACAATCTCACGAGGGATCATAATACAAAAAAAGGCAATCCTTCCCGGCCGGACTCGCCCCACTAGACCCCCTGGGAGTCTTGGTCCTATATCACTTTTGAAATATTTGCTTAAAACTGGAAGAAGAGACTTTAAGATAGTTAAATCGAGCAATATTTAAAACGCGCCTAAAACTGGGATACAGCGTGAATTTCTTTTTAAAAAATTAATTTTCCTAATATGATTCTCAAAAGTTTTAGTATAAGGATGAGTGAAGTTTACACTCCTCTACAACTGCGATTCCCAAACTTGTTTCTTCAAGGCAGTTTAAAATATTACATGGTACCCTCGTTTGGCTAACAAAATTTCGCGACACCCATATTTAACTAAAAAAAAACATAAAAATGTTGCCAAAATTATTCTTAGAATAGTTTAGTATGTAGGAAAATAAGAAAAAACTTCAAATGCATATTAATCCTGCATAATCTGAAAGTTCAAGCATTTTGGTAACGTTGAAAACATTTATTTTTTCTCATTCTGTTGTTGGCAATTAATATAAAATTCAAATTCATGATTATTCATTAATTAACCAAAAAGATAAATAAATAATAGAATATAAGATAAGAAGATTGTTTTTCATATTTCTGTTTTGTGTAAGTTGGTCCTTCTCTGGAAAACTAATGATTAACTACACTTTTATACAAGGAACAAAAAAGTTATCAGCGAAAGAAAAAGTCTTTTGTGTACATATAACACAATATGATCGTATTAAAACATATTTCTTTTTATGAAACAGTTTTTCCTCTGAGCAAATATGATAGAAAGTTCTAACTAGCATCACAAAGAGGCAGTGCTCGTTTTCTTATGCTAACAAAAGAAAGTTATTTGAAATAACATTAAATTACAGGTTGTACACAAGAAATCTAGCAAATATTTTTCGAAAACCAAAATTAACAAGAAATACATTTAACGAGATTATAATTTGCACTATAATCAAGTATCGAAATAAATATTTGAAATTACCAGAGACAAACATTTATTGAAAATACACATTGCCACAGTGTATATATCGTATGTATGTGAGAGCCATTCATGATGCAAAAGTTATGTGTCAAAATAAATTATAATGTTCTTCAGAAATTTTGGGACCCATTGGATGGATGAAATGAATGATTTCCATTAAAATGATGAAAAAAGGAGGTAGAGTTAATCAGATTTTGAAAATTTTTCAGGAAACAAAAATTATGCATAATTCAGAGATATATCACCTTTTGAAACTCGACGGCAATTTATAACGTAAAATTGGATAGAATTAAGTTCGTTTTGAGGCTTAAGCATAGAATAGTTGGGAATGAAATATTTTTTACTCAAAAAAGTATTTTTTTTGTTTTTTTGTTTTTTTAGAGTTCTACTACCCAGTTGTAGAACTCTAAAAAAAGTTTACAATATAAGGTCACGAGGCCATCTTCTTTTCAGGCGCCTTGGAGGATTGCCAGGAATGGAAGAGGAAGCAAGGTTAGAAACGAGTGGGTTTGGGTGGTTAGGGAGTTTATTATGGAAGGAATAATATCGGGTTCGGGCTAGATCGGTTACATAAGGAACATTTAGGTCTTTATGGATGGTTTTATTAGTAACAAAATAAGGAGCATTGAGGATTTTACGAAGGATTTTGGATTGTAAAGATTGGATACGAGAGGAATTCGAAGGTTTAGTGGAGCCCCAAAGCTCAACTCTGTATGTCCAGATGGGCCTTATTATTGTCATGTAGATCAGTCTTTTGTAATGAGTTGGAAGTTTAGACCGTTTGTCTAGTAAGTGCTGTAATAGTCGGAATCTGCGTGCAGTTTCCTGTCTTTTCAGTCTTGTGTGAGGATTCCAGGTTAGTCGTTTGTCAAGATGTAGTCCAAGATAACGAATTTGTTCTACAGGGGTAAGAGCCACATTATTAAAGTATACTGTAGGGCAGTCGGCAGGTTTGCGACGAAGAGTAAATGTGATTTGTTGGGATTTATTTTTATCCTCCAATTTCGACACCATTCTTCGAGGATTGTGATATGGGACTGGAGAGTTTGGGATGCAATCAAAGGGTTATTACTAACTGTGAGCACACATGTGTCATCAGCAAACGTGGTAAGGATAGTGTTAGGAGTTGTTGGTATGTCAGCTGTATAGATGGTGTAGAGGATGGGGCCGAGAATACTACCTTGAGGAACACCAGCGGATTGAAAATAGAGGGATGAATAGGAACCATTGTGGTTTACTTGGAATAATCTGTTAGTAAGAAAGGAACGGATGATGAGAAAATATGTAGGAGGTAAGAATTGACGGAGTTTGTAAAGCAGTCCCGGGTGCCAGACTCGATCAAAAGCCTGCTCTATATCAAAAAAGACTCCCGCGCAGTACATTCCGCGCTCCAAAGAAAACGAGACAACTTCCACCACACGATAACATTGCTGGATAGTGGAGTGGGATGTTCGGAATCCAAACTGGTGATCTGGGATTATATGATTGGAATCTAGGATGGGGTATATAAAAAACTAAAAGAATAATGTAAGGAAGTATGAAAATCTCCTACATATGCGAACCCGAGCCCTTGGAGTTTGTAGAGCAGTGTTTTGTATTATAATATTTAAATGTAAGAATAACGCTCAGTGGGAGTTGCCTATGTTTATGGTTGGCGATGCCTAGCAACCGGTCAACAATCTTTGGTCTTGAATATCGGTGGTATAATTTACCAACCGAGTTTGTCTGCGTGCGTTACGTGTTTGACATTTTATTTTTATTTGTGATTAATGTACAGACATTGCCCCACCAACTTTTGACCAATTTTTATTGGTAATGACTTGGTAACAATAGTCCTTCATTTCTATTACATCAAGAAATATCTTCCACTGACCTATGGGATACACCGACACTCAGTATTCATTGTACTTAAATGTGGTTATTAATTTTGAAAATCTTTTTAATCCTTTTTCATTATTCAGTTTACTCAATTGATTTTATATTGAAGGCTCTTTTATTTATTTTTATTCTTTATTTTATCTCTAAATGTTTTATTTTGATTATACGTTTTTTGTTTCTCTTGTTAGTTTCACCAAATAAATTTTTATATCCTAACCAGTTTTTTTTTTCTTTGGAGCTTAACTTGAATAGACATGGTCGATTTGAGATAACTTTAACAATTTTATAATTAATAAATCATCAAAGTATTTAATATTTATTTTATGTTGTTCTTGTAATTCACAAGAGTATAAATAAAATTAACATTCTTAACCATAAAGTTGATAACGACAAAGTTATTTCATAGATAATACTCTCATACTTTATTGAAAATAATTCTAAGGGAAAAGTCCATTTTTCATGAGGAAGATTACTGAGTGTAGGCAATAATTAGTTCGATTTTGAGACACTAATTCTTTCCCTAACTTTCGATTCATGAATAGGTTTCGCTTTCTTCTAACCCACGAAAAAAAAAGTGACAGTGAAGAAGAAAAGGAAATGCTTCATTTCCCGTAATTTTCTTGCCATTGTTGGGAAAAGAGAATATGATGCAGGTACATCAGTTCCAGCACAACTACTCAACGATTATAGTTTTAATTTCTCAATCTTCTAATATTCAATGGTAATACTGACATTTTAATGAAAAATGTCCAATCAATTAAAAAATAAAAGCCTAAATTGCATTAAACTGTTTTATTAACACACAATGCTTCTATTACCCAGACATGGGCCATGTAATTTTACAGCATCTTATCCTTAAAGAAAATTTAGAAACAAAAAATGGAAATACTACATTTAGTACTAATACTACTATATTTAGTAACTCAAAAACTACATTACACTAAATTTAGAGATAATCAATGATACTAACAGTGAAACATACATATACATATATAGTTTGTTTTTTTTACTTTTAACTTTCTTTAATAACCCTTCTAGGTGTTTTCATAACACGCCCACATTTTGCTATGTTCTGTGATAGCTCGTCGGTTGGATCTAACTTAGTAGGCGCCAACTCCTCGTGATTTATGAGTGCTATCTTGCTCCACTCTATTTCGGACATCCATGCCTCTAATGTACCTTGGTGAAATATTTATTTAATGCGATTTACAACTGTACAAGTAATAAATACAATAAGTAAATATGGTGTATGTTTCATATACACTTGAAAATCATGGGAAGTGGTACCAATGGTGGTACTTAAAGCATTAATTTAAATTAGAAGGTCCCATGGCCATCTTCTTTTCAAACGCCTCGGAGGATTATCAGGGATTGTTAAGGATAAAAGATTAAGAATTAATGGGTTAGGATGGGTAAGGTTTTGGAATGAAAATACGCATATCTGTTTTGGGCCAACGAATTGGCCAAATCTGCAACGAATGGTATGTTAAGGTCTTTGTGGATAAGTTTATTTGTAACGTAATAAGGAGCATCAAGGATTTTACGTAGGTTTTTGGATTGTAAGGATTGGATGCGGGAGGAATTTGATGGCTTGGTAGAGCCCCAGAGCTCAATTCCATATGTCGAAATTGGTCTGATTATCGTAGTGTATACTAATTTTTTTGTAGTGAATGGGGAGTTTAGAGCGTTTGTCAAGTAAGTGTTGTAGCAATCGTAATCTACGGGCAGTTTCTTGTCGTTTCAGTTTTGTGTGTGGATTCCAAGTAAGTCTCTTGTCAAGATGGAGTCCTAAGTATCACATCTGTTCAACAGGCGTTAGTTGGTGAAATCTAAACTTCATTTTGGAAACAAATGCCTCCTCGTTCCCCATTCTCAGTTATTGTTTCAGCTATCGATGGCGATGATGGCCCTTCCCTGAAACACACATGCTGTCCTTCAAAATATGTAAACCTTGTGGTTGCATGTCGGTCATAAACTTTTTTAGATTTATTTAATATAAAACGTAAAAACATAAAATAAAACTATGTTTTTGTAGATTTGTGTTTCATCTTAATACCGGACCAACTTAATTGCTCATGAATTGTTAAAGTTTTTTAAAGATAAATCAGTGTTATTTTTGTGTCCAATATTGAGCATTGTTGTCCAAAATTTGATAAAACGAAGGATTTTTTGTAAAATTATAATATATATGAAAATATCAACGATTAATTGAAATGATGAAAGGAATAATGGTGTAAGTGTTTTTGAAAAATCAGCTCGTTTATTATAAAGTCCATGCTATGCCTTAAATTAGGCTGCTCACATTCCCATACTTATAACATTTAACATATTGAAACATTTTACATTTAAAACCTCATGAATACTCCTATTAAAGATAAATTATTTTGGATTCAAGTCACTTGTGTCAGCCTACGCATCGGCATCCAGTATCATAGAGAGTTATTCTACTTGTACCAAATATGAGACAAGCAATTAATAAGTCATAACGTATTCTTCTGTGAAACGTTTGTAGAATGGTCTACTTATGTTTAAACTTTACGTTTCCTTTTCGTGTCTCGTATATTAGTAATTTTAACATCATTTACTGTAGGACCACCCAGCCTCATTAAGTGGGTACCCTTAATTGGGTAAAAACGTGACGGGAAAGCACGATTCTGATCAAATAACCTCCTTGCACAACCATTGGTCTACTAACAGTAGATTCCTTACAAAGTACCTAATCCTGCATGAGTTTTAGCGGCACATATTTAATTTAGGTCACATTGTGCTTAGCAAATGGAATAGATGATTTCTTAACAAAGACATAGAGGCAGCTTTTAAAAGTTTATAATTGGTAATTATGGTTTTAGTTTGTAATTTATGTTATTTTAATATCTACTACAACTTACTAGTAATATTAATTGACTATCGTATTTCTTTCCAAGTTCTTTTTCACTGTCACATTACTGTTTTCTTTTTCTAAATTACAGGAGAGGTTAAACCCACGCAGCTTTTCGGCATTCATATTATTGAAAATGCAAATACCTCACGAGCACTATAATTGTAAAAAAAATGTGGACAGCCTCTGACTTAGAGTGCGGTTCTATTCCAGCGTGTGTGCAGCTTATTAGACATTTTGGTTTGTATTTTCTTGCTTCATGGTTCGTTTTATGATTTTTTGTTATTTTTATAAATAATATGCAATCAGGTGATGAATCAAACATTTCGCCCGATTCATCCCAGAACAACATTATTACCGCCTATAAACTAGGGATGGGATATCGATATCGATATTATCGAAATATCGATATTTTGTCTCCGATATCCGATATTTTAATATCGATATCGAGTAACCGATAATATCGGAATA
>NW_027104704.1:8433-10111 GCF_000696795.3 Halyomorpha halys | reverse complement strand
ATATCAATATCGATATTTTTCTTTCGATATCCCATCCCTACTATAAACCTGATGTAGACCTCCAATCGGACGAATCACTTTCCAAAATAAGAAATTTGGAACGCGCCGATTCAACCGATTCAGTCACCCATTAAAAAAATGGATAAGTATTCCCACGAAATAACTCCTTTAAAAGCGAAGGTGGGGCTCATTTAACATGTTATCAAAAATCGACCTTTCCTCAGATAATGATACTAGAGCAACACCGAGTAGCCATAAAAATACTAACCCGAATGTTCAGCCCAATTCAATAAAAATACCTCCGATATTCTTACACAATGCAAATAATTACAGGCTACTTTTAAACGACTTGAATGCATTGTGCATCGAGCCATTTACTACCCAATTAATTGGAAACAATACGAAATTTATGTTAACGAATATCGAAGATTACCACACATTCTCAAAGGATAAAAATAAATATTTGAATGTAGTAATTAGGAATGTTCCCTATAGCATAACCAAAGGCGAATTCAAGGTCGAGTTGGAATCAAAACAGTTCGAAGTTGCCTATGTATCCAGAATATTAAATAAAGATAAGAAACCAACTCCACTCTGTTCAGTATCTCTTAAAAACAATGAAAAGGCCACAGATATTTTTAATCTTAAACATTAATTTTCTGCCCTAATTATAGTAGAACCCAAACACAAAAACATTGACATTCCTATGTGTACAAACTGCCAAAGATATGGTCATACAAAGAACTATTGTCATTTGGAACCGAAATGTGTTAAGTGCAAAGGTAAACACCATTTTTCAAAGTGTCCGATAAAATTCACGGATAAGCCATTTGCTAACCAGCTCATGCGGCTAATTACAAGGGATGTAAATATTATCAAATCCTTAAAAATAAAACAAACTCACCTTCAGAACCAAATATTGGTAAAGCTGAGACTAATTCAAGTAGGCCAGCCACGGAAATCAATTCAAAAAACTCATATTCTGATGTTATTAGACCAATATCAAAACCACCGGAACCAAAAACTCAGTCCACAGTTAATCAAAACAACGAAGAAAATGGTGAAAATTTATTGTCTTCAATAACTAAAATTATAATCGAAGCTATCAAGCAGTTTTTACAACACAGTATGACTCATCTATCCACGTTAGTAGCATGTTTCTTTACAAATGGACTATAATATAGATAACAGCTTATCTACAGTTACTAATTCTCTCCTGGCTAACTACGCTTTAATACAAATCATATATTATTCAATGAATGCTCAAATATTCTTAAATCTTTTTTTCATAGCATCGAAATTATTCCTGATTTTCAATTCGGTTTTCAATACAGTCATTCCACTTCGCACCAACTGGCAAGACTATCGGAATTTATAATTTGCGGATTCGAAAAAAAGAGACACACTCTGGTAGCTTTCTTAGATTTCCAACAAGCATTCGATAAGGTAATCGAGGTCTCCTACATAAACTAAAGAAAGCAGCCAATCCACACATACCTCCTATGTTCGCTGACGATACAGCTGTGTTCTCTCAACATGATGACATAACAATAGCTTGAAACACTTTGCAAAGTCACCTTAATTATCTAGAACAATATTTCACTAAATGGATGATTAGCTTGAACATTGAAAAATGTAACTCAAAAAGTTTTTACTCTTCGACGCCCACCAGAACCAC
>NW_027104704.1:5231-7243 GCF_000696795.3 Halyomorpha halys | reverse complement strand
AATTTTCCACAGGATATACCTTGTATTAAAAACAAAACAAAATATAAAAAAACATGTAATACATATATGAGGATTTCAGCTAAGCCTCACAACATAGATAACTTCAAATCTATCATAATCTTTAGACATTAATGATTTTACTGCAAGAAAATAAGATGATGCCCATCACCAGCAGTAGTAGTGGTAGGAGAGGTTGTTGATTTTGATGTGGTAGTGGTGAGAGGGGTTGTTTGGGTAGGTGTAGGAGTTGGCGTGGTTGTGTGGTGGGTCGTATGTTTGGTTGTGTGCTTAGTCGTGTGATGTCTAGTAGTACGTTTTGTATGAGTGGTGGTGGAATGAGGTGCATGTTTAGTGGTATGGTGGTTATTTTCATCGAATTGAGTGGAATAATATGATTCATTTGAATCCTAGATGTTATCGTTGCCTTTTGGATACCACGAGGTTGGTCGTGTTGTATGCTGTGTAGTATGTTTACTAGTTGGATGTCGAGTTGTTCTATGTTCGGGCGATGTTGGGAGTCTTGTAGTTTGTTCTTTGTCCACAGAGGATAAATTGATTTTTTCACTAGAATAGCTTTCATTATTTTTACATTGGGCGTTCAGTCCCACTAAGCGATCATAGGTGGCAGAACAAAGATCTTGAGAGTTTTTTTCTGTAGTATTCAATAAATTTGGTAAAATGTGCCCCAAACAGCCCAATGAAATCGTTTTACGCGGACTTTTCTGGGAACATAAGTTGTAACACCATTTTGAATCAGTACAATGTTTCACAGAAAACATAGGACACACAGGCACGCACTGTGGGCCCCTCGGCGACACGGCACAAAAATCATTCTCTGAGCACCTCCCGCAATCAGTCTTGTCTTCGCAGGCACCGAGCTCATCAGACCCGTCCCAGCAGTCGAATATCCCATCACATGTCTTTTTGAAATTAATGCATTCTCCACTGGCACACTGGAATTCATAGGGTTCTTTCTTGCAATGTATTTTGCTCTGATTTGCATAGATGTCATTAGTGTTTATAATATTTTCAGGTTTCCCATCTGGTAATGTAAAATTACATTCAGCCGACAAGGAATCAGGTATAAGCGCAGTGAGTTCAGAATCAGTCAAATTTTTATCCATTTGTACCTGGCTCAAAATTACTTCTGAAGCATTCTTTAGCACAGATATTTGTGACATCCAATCGTCAAATGGTAAGAGGATATTTTTCATTACTGAATAAAAATTGGAAAACTCATCAAAAAAGGGTTTTGGGTCATTACACGAAGGGTCTACCTGGGTCATTGAGAGATTTGAATAGAAATCATTTGCGTATGTCTTAAGAATTTTGACTCGATCGTCAGCTATGGCAAGATGTTTTTCAATTTGGTCCTTTAAGGCTGGCAACTCGTTGGTAGATCCATTTTCTTTCCCAATTCCAAAAGTCTGTAAAAGAAGATTTTGAGAATTATTATTCTTATTAAAATGGATTTAAAAAAAAAAGAAGCTTTTTACTACTGAAATAATATAATAATAGTTGGCTCTGAAAACTAAAACATCATCAAATTTAACTAACAAAATTATGGGCAAGTTATGGGGTAAAAAAAGTTTTTGATTTTTGTGATTTTATTGGATCCAATGCCTAATAAATGCATGTTAAAAATTAATTGGCCAAGATGGTAGAACATATAACATTTACCTTTTTCTCAAAAATATTAACATATTTAAGTTTTTGATCAAAAAATCAAATAATCAGAGTTTCATTACAAGCTGGATAAATTTCTAAATTCTAAAACTTCCCAAATTGTTGAAAATAATAGATCACAAAATTTTTAATGTCAGCACATTCGTTTTTACCAAATGATAGAGATTTTAGCCAAAAAGAAATGGCATTAAAAAAATATAATTTTCTGTTTGTCCCCCAAGATTATTAAAATATTATGTAAAAGTGTTGGAAATGTGTTAACTTTATTGTACATGAAATCTTAGATTACGTTGAATGGATTTGTGCTCCTTCAAATTTTATAACGA
>NW_027104704.1:2751-4931 GCF_000696795.3 Halyomorpha halys | reverse complement strand
GAGACGTAATTAAGATTAAAAATAGAAAAGTAGTTATTAAATTTATAAAATTAAAAAGTAGATTTAATAAATTTCTTTATTACATCATAAATTAAAATGAAAAGTATATATAAATAAAGTAAATATAAGAAAGAAGAAAGTAAAGTATTTGTAAATAACGGTCACAGACTATGTTAATAAGTTAGAAAAATACCAAATCGTTCATAAACAGACTAGGCTTAAATTGACTAAAAACTATAATCAGGTACCCAAAATTCAATGGTCGATCCGACATATCCTCTATCGAAATTCAAGCTTAAGCCAATATTGCAGCTCTTTCCAACGTAAAAAAATAAAATAAAAATAAATAAAACTCCTTAAATTTAAAAAGCAAATTAATCAGCTTAAATCAAATAACAGACTTGGTTAGAAATACTCCTAAAATCAGAATTTGCAGTTAAAATACAAATAAATATTAAAATTTTCGGTATTGGAATAGGTGATAGTTTGAAGGTGAATTTTAAGGAATATCTTTTACTCACGTTTTGGAAAAAAACACAGTCCAATATAGAACCCTTAAGCTTTGGAAAATGTATTGATGGCGCGTTTGAAATTATTAAAACTGAAGATCCACAAATAAATTTTAGAAAATCTAAATTCTATCCATTTCAGAATATAATTCAAATAGAAAATAGAAAATAATGTTAGTAAACATCCAAAAGCCCAAATTGTGCATTGTGTTAATAATGAAAACTAATAAATAAAGAAATGTATAAACGGATAATATATACCTCAATGGAATGACTCAACAAATTTTAAAAAAATCTTAAGAAGTAGCTTCTGTTCTAATAAATTAATTGGAAAATTCTAATATAAAACAAAAAATAAGGACAAGAATTTATCTAAAACACGAAAAGATCTAATCGAAAACAACGAATAAATAACAAAATGTTAGCTGATAAATAGCAATAACTACTAACCTCTAAAATTAACCAAAAATTAAATACCCATTGCCCCGCAACCAAAATAGGCTGAAATAACTTGCCAACAATAAATCAAGAATTAAAATACCAGAACATTGTACAATGCCAATCCTCGAAAATAATTATGTTTAACTTTAAATCACTTACATACATAAATTAAATAACAAATAATATCATAAAAACGTTAAAAAATTTGATCTAGACGAATTTTATATCGCATCGAAATCCAGATAACAGGTTCATTAACAAAAGCAAAATACTCATCGCCCTTATAAAACCAAAGCAATTTAAAATATAATATACCATACTGAAAATACTACATTAACAAACCCTATAAAACTAATTCTACAAAAAACACGAGTATAACAAGAGAACATTAAGACCAATTTCCAAAACAATCTCCAGTGTTGTTTAAACATTCTAAACACCTGAGACACGAAAAAGATTTTTAAAATATCAAAATATTACATATATCAAAATATATTAATTTAGTTAAGGGTTAGCGTATTAAATTTACAATACATTTAATATTACATTAAAGAGCATATAGATTACCCTCACGATTCTTACAAAGACTCAGAACTTAATAAATCCAAGAATCTTCCATAAGCGAGTTATCTGACAACATGGAAATCGGAATATATGTAAACTTATTATATATCATATTGTTATTAATAAATTTAATTTTTAAAATTTTTTGTTGATAATAGACGATGAATAAATATTCTAATAAATATCCTCCTATAGAACGAATAGAAAATATCAAATGTACACGTGTCTATCATTAATTTGCAAGCCAAATATATAAATAGAATTGAATATTGTAGCAAACATATATTAAAATACTTCAATTCTTTATGTATAAAAAAAAAAAACAGGCGTTGAAAATTAAACTTACAAATAATATTGACAAAACAATTAGCTGCTTCATTGCGCTCCTCTCTCGCTGAGACCAAGATAGGAAGTGATTCTAAACTGTATCAGAACGCTGTGAGATAAGTTATTCTCTGAATTATCTCGGGGATTATCGGGTGGGGGTTTGATATCTGAATCAGTTGTAAAAAGAAATATATATATTATAATTTTAAATTACAAAGTCTTTCAATTAATTTTATAAGTTTTTTTTAAAACCGGACCTTACATGTGTTGTTGTAGTGCCATGAGATGATGATGATATTGTAGGCTCTTCCATACATATGAATTGCAAGAAACTTTTAA
>NW_027104704.1:0-328 GCF_000696795.3 Halyomorpha halys | reverse complement strand
TAAAAAAGGAAGAATGTTTCAAAATTATATGATAATGTTAAATATCTGACACTATTGTAGGCCCTTCCATACATATGAATTGCAAGAAACTTTTAAAGAACTTTTAGTGAAGATTATACTTATTATTATTTATATTGTATTAATATCCAGATTATTTATATTGTTAAATAAGAGTTCTATGAAATTTTATAGATAACAAAGTACTAATGCACTTATCATGCTTTGGTTTCTAACACATTTGAGGTGCTGGGGCACACTTCATTTTTCTGTCTGTAACATTAAAAACTAACTTAACTACTTTCTGGACCATTTTCCTAAAATTATTTAT
>NW_027104703.1:0-1171 GCF_000696795.3 Halyomorpha halys | reverse complement strand
TTAGTTTAATAATTTTATAAATAATATTGTATTTATAATTGTAGTAGCCTCCGCAGCGCCCTTATCAAAAATGTAACTAATATATTATTATTTATATGTATGTCTATTCTATGTTATTTTGTCACCGACCGTTGTTATCTGTTCGGACCATATTTAATGTACTATTCTGAATAAAAAACATATAATAAAATATAAAAATATATAATTTTTGATTGACTTTCTTACTTATTTTTTATTTTTATGGTGTATGTTTGTTTTTTTAATATTGAAATTTGTAAATTGGCGAACTATTGTGAAAATAGCCATGTAAAGAGTAAACTATCTTTAAAACATCTTATAATTAATTGTAATAAATTCACTGTCCTTAAATACTGTGGATTGAACGTTATTTTTATTTTAGTAGAACAATGAACTGGATAATAGGCAAACTGTTCGAAACGTTGTTCAGATGTTAAAATAAATTAAGAAGTAGTAAAAGGATAATTTCTTCCTGAAAAAGAAAGAAAAGAGTACAAGACATTTTATATTTGTTATCAATGTTCATAAAAAGACGTAATAAAGACGTATGAAATATTTAATCGGCCGCCATTTTGAAAATAAAAGTATGGTTTGGCCTGTAATTCAAGTTCCTATTCCGCGAAAATGTCAAGGAATTCGAAAAATTTGACAGAGGGCAGATGGACGATTTTTTAGTACTGACTTCTTGATTCTAGATATCTCGAAACGCGAAACCAAAACTTTTGAGGGTAAGGTTATTAAATTATTTTTGTTGGATTAAAACGAATAAATCAAAAATGAAGAATCATTATGTTTTTTTAATGATAATAGTTTGACACTGAGCCCATGACTGACCGATAGTCCAAGAATCATAAGTCAGCAAGATGATGTTGACTCACGTTCTGAATCGATCCTTCGTGACTCCATGTCTTAATATGGCAGTCAACAAAAATCAGCATACATCAAGTTCAAGGTTGTAGGTCATTAATTGTTCTTGATAATTAAGAAAAAAGTATACCAATAGATTTTTTTAATAGTCAGCAACACAGCTGAGTTTACTGTATTGTGGTCAGCGTATGACAGAACCAATGCCAGGTTAAAGTTCAGGTAGGCACAAATATCAGTCAGAAAAAAAAAAAAGTGTTGATAATATTTTGGCAAAATAATGACATTC
>NW_027104702.1:0-1334 GCF_000696795.3 Halyomorpha halys | reverse complement strand
GGTAGCAATGGTTAAAGTAAACAGTGGCGATATCTGCATAGATAAGGGGGTGATGCATAGGGGGAAAGAGTGGAGTGGGAAAGGGTAGTGTGTGGCAGGTCGAGTAGAATAGGTGGGTTGAGTGCAGTGAGAACCTTTCTCCAGCACGTCCTGGATAGCAAGAGTTGGCAGGGGTCGTCTCCATGCTTCTTGGGAAGGTGAGATGGTGGCCAAAAAGGAGATAGCTGACAACAACCCTGTGTTTTGGCAGGTATACTACGTGGGGTTTGAACTAAACTTTTTTTTTTATTTTATGTTCTTCTTTTGTATTATAGTTTAAATCTATGTATTCAGGTTAAGTTAGAGCATTCAAGTTGAGGTAAAGTCAATCTATGAGTTTTATTGTTTTTTGTTTGATAAGATATTTTTTTTTCTTTCATCACAATTTTTTGTACATATATTTTTTTTATTATTAAACACTTGTTTATATATCTCTGCTTGTTATTCCTTAAACACACACACTAATTTCAACTTGTTAATTTAGTTATGTTATGGTAGTACGATAATTGTATATATAGGGTTATATCGCAGTTATTGTGGGCTGATTGGAGTCATCATCTCGGGGATTTCATTATTTCCAAGGGAAAAAATAACGTGGCACCTAAGGAGCGATTTATTCTTCATTGTTTTTTTTTTCTTTTTTCCCCTTTAGTGATTTTCTCTTTTATTTGAACTCACCCCCATCTCCACTGAGCATGGGCAAATATAAAAGATAAATATATAACTAAAGATAAATCATAATTTGGGGTTATATCTTATTTTGTCCATCTTTTAAAATGGCATTAATGATTCTTGCATTGACATGCGTCACTGGTAGACCCTTTATATAACCCCTCTGATTCCTATGGAAGGTGACCTGTTTTTGTAGTTCATTGTCCGGAATCTTCTCTATATTTCAGCGCACAATCAAATATATTGTGAATGGCTTCCAGCAGGATATGTTATTAATATCACCTTTGGCTTTATACATTAATATTGTGCGCCACTGTTACAATAAATTGTTCTGGTACATAGGCCAACTTCAGCATTACCTCTGTAATAGTTTTTATGATTTTTATGGGATATATCGAAACATTTTAACATGTGGATCGGAACGCCGCCAGGCCCAGGCGATGTGTCTAATGATGTTGATTTCATAGTTTTTTTGATCATATCAATTTCTATTGAGTTTAGGTTTGGCATCAGGGCCAGTTTCTCGTATTCCACACGTTCATGGAGATTTTTACTCTCAAAGAGGTTTTTATAGTGGCCTTCAATTTCAGCTAAGGACATTACTTCGAAGCGTCGGCATTCAT
>NW_027104701.1:4383-6004 GCF_000696795.3 Halyomorpha halys | reverse complement strand
TCCTCTGAACATATAGCCCATTTAGGCAGACCTAACTGACATAAAGGAAGTGACCTTTTATTGTTCAAATCATGTGTCAGTGCTTCATATCACTGCTGAAGGAAAAGACCTGATACTTGAGCAGGTCATCTCATAATGGACTTGCATCTTATGGTACAAGAGCCGGGAAGAAAAAAAAGGCAGTCATCTCAACCCAATTTTTGATTACTTTAATGAAAACTATGTATAATTAATAGTCAAAATTGATGAGTCTGTCAAGTATAGGTAAGGGGAATAAAAAATAGCGGCTGTTTCAAAACTTAAAAAAAACATTAATTTTTCATTCGGAGCTTTATATCTTAAAAACTACCAACAGAACTAGAAAATCTTAGAGAACATTATTAAAAGAAGAGTAAATTTTCTGAAATATTCGCCCTAAAAGAGCTATTTACCTCCAATAGTTCCCGAGATATAGTTCTTTAAAAAGCAAAATTTCTTAAAAACCTACTGAAAGATTAGTAGCTGGTTAATTAATTTTGAGAAATCTATATCTTGGGAACTATGTGACGTACAGATGTCTATTAGGACTCAAATTAAAGCTAGTTTAATGGACTATGAAGAAGTTTATGACCTTTACCTTCGTAGGAATAGTAGTTTTCATGATATTTGCTAAAATAAATTGATTTATAGTTGTTCGGACAATAAGTTTGATTTATGCAAATGTTCATTTGGAAACCATTGGACGTACAGATGTATGCCAGCGCTCAAATTAAAGCGAGTTAAATTTACTACAAAATAGTTTATAACCTTTATCTTTGTAGGAGTAGTCTTTTTTATGACATTTAACAAAATAAACTCTCCAAATGTTAGTTTTTAGTTGTTCGTATAAAATGTTGGGTTTTTGAAAAAATATATCTCTAGATCCATAAGACGAACTTATATTATTTTAGAAAATTTCATGTAAACTATTACTCCTACGAAGATAAAGATCATAAACTACTTTATAGGTCATTAAACTAGCTTTAATTTGAGTGCTAATAGACATCAGTACGTAAATGGTTTTTGAGATATAGATTTTTAAAAATAAATTCATTGCTGATCTTTCAGTAAGTCCCAAACAACATTTTTATGAAATATTGCTTTTTAAAAAGCAATATCTCGAAAACTATTTAACGTAAATAACTCTGTTAGATCTCCTGTTTCAGCAAATGTACTCTTCTTTAAATGACGTTTTCTTAGATTTTCTTGTGTTGTTCCTACTTTTTAAGATACAGAGCTCCGAATGAAAAAATATTTTTTTTATCGCTTAGAAACAGCCGCTATTTTTTATTTCCCCTTCCTATACTTGGCAGACTCATCAATTTAGACTATCAATTATACACAGTTTTCATTAAAGTAATCAAAAATTGGGGTGGGATAACTTTCTTTTTCCTCCTCTTGGGCTCTTGTACTATGAACAACGAAAAGTTTTGGCATCCCTAATCCTGGGGGTTAAATTATCCTATTTTTTGGAAAGCCTCACACCCTCTTTCTAGGCATGCTCTTTCCCCCCGTTCTAGATATTTATTTCTAATTTCATAGGCTCTCTAAGCCCCGCCTAATTTTCCTTCCCTTATTTCCATGCTCTTCATACCCTCTCTAC
>NW_027104701.1:2057-3043 GCF_000696795.3 Halyomorpha halys | reverse complement strand
AATAGAAAAAAAAAAAAAAAAAAAAAAAAAACGTAAAAAGAGAGATATTGGTAATCACTAAACTGTTGTGTTTCTAATCTCTAGGAATAAAGTCATTTTAGTCTTCACTGCTGTTTCGGTCTATTCCTCGGATGCTTACCCATAGGTTCCGTGTTTATTAACATTTTACGGATCCGCTCGTTACATACAACTTTACACGCCCATCTTATAACACCGCAATGCTATAACTTAAATTATATTTACTGGATGTAGTTCCTTTAATTCAGTTTTGTGTTGTCTCTAAGTTCCCCTTTAATCTATCCTTTTTCGGTCGGAATATTTGACGTAATACTTTATTTTTGAAAACCTTAAGTCGCTGTTCATCGCTTTGTGTAAGAGGCCACGTCTCGCATTTATGAAGAGCAGTGGGAAGGATAATAGTTTTTTAAGTTCTGATTATTAAGTTTTTGGATAGAAGGTGCAAGCTAAGCAGTTTCGATATTGAAAAATAACGAGTATTTCCCGCCTTTAACCTCGCTATGATTTCCTCATCAATTTATTTTTTTCTAGTTACCGTAAAACCTAAATACTTAAACCTATCTACATGTTCAAATGTCTTTCCTCCTATATCTATATCACAGAATTTTCTCGCGTTTCTACTGCTAACCATATATTTTGTTTTATCTGCAAATAAATTATATTGGACGAAAATTTCTATATCAACCTGATTCGCATGTAATCTCTTTTAAGCACATTTTGGTATTAATTTATTAATTAATAAACACACCTCACGGAACATTTCGGTACAATTATCCTATACTCATGTACTTTTGTATCCTAAAATTGTAACAATTAGGTTATTCTTATCAACAATTTTTATGTATAAATTATTTATTTATTGATATTTACAATTGTATAAAAAATACAACAAGTAAATTTGATCATAATGACATAATTATAATGATATGATACAGCATGTAGAGAAACTACCCAGTAGTAGAACTCTA
>NW_027104701.1:0-246 GCF_000696795.3 Halyomorpha halys | reverse complement strand
ACAATACCTCTTTGGACCATATCAATATGCCTAATATGTTATTTTATTACCTCTCTATTGATACGTCCAATTTTTATCCATTGTACAATTATTTTACTATTTACAACTGTACATTATAATACATTTAGTAAATCTAATCTCAGTTAAATTGGAGTGTTACAGACGTGTAGAGAAACTACCCATTGGTAGCATTGTAATGACGTTTTACATTACCTGGTCTCGTGGCCTTCTTCTTTTCAGGCGCCT
>NW_027104700.1:1971080-1971588 GCF_000696795.3 Halyomorpha halys | reverse complement strand
TTTTTTGGGTTTTATTTAACGGATTCCGCCTTGGTAGTGGTGGAGTTTTAAATGTATCGGTGGTCGCCTGAGACTCGGTTACAGTTTTCCAGCACATCAATTTGGAAACTGTGGAGTGTCTAGGACGGAATCCAAATTGATGTGCTGGAAAACTCTGTGATTCAACGATGGGTAGGACTGGTAACGCTAACTTCAAGTTACAGTAGTACAGTAAAAATAAAATTTAAAAATTACTGATACCTTTGAGCTCGACTATGCTGAAAATTATCAATCATGTCTATTGGTTGATAGTTAAGTGACACAAGTAGCTGCCCAACCAGGGTTCATACCTATTGGCATCTCTTTATTTCTCTCAAACCACAGCTATGCCTTTACTCTGATTGATTGCCAGTAGAGGCAGTATGGCATTTATGCCAGTATGGCGTAAGTTTAGCTGTGGAAAGTTTATCTACTGTGCTTATCGCAGTTTCCATGGCAGTTCTTGCATTAGTTCCTCCTTCCATATATA
>NW_027104700.1:1968453-1970670 GCF_000696795.3 Halyomorpha halys | reverse complement strand
AGTTCTTTGACACTTCTGATATTTTTTTTAATAGAGTCGTCTTCTCCACTCCATAAATAAGATTTCATTCTATCACAGTGACAAATAAATATATGCGAAGCATTGGAAGCAGTTGTTATTCTAGTTATGTCATTATTTTTATTTTATAAATAAATTAAATTTTAAAACATATTTCAGTATATATAATAAATTTAATATGTGGATTTAATCGAGCACATGGGAACAAGGTAATGCTCGTTTGTTTCTCTGTAAAGCTAATTATTGTGTTAGTTTGTGTAATCGAAAAATTCCAACATATTTATTATAAATAATATGGAACACGAACTATATAAGACCATAAATAAAATTCTACAATGAGAATTGAAGGTTTTTAAAATGTCTTTACTTTAAAATTCACGCCTTGTGATTTATCATTGTGAATTTTACTTTTAGCTAAGCTCACAGATTTTCAAAACACAATTAGTGTTAGGTATAAATTGATACAATTTAGAAATTTTGAAATGTTCAGTACAATACACCATAAGCACCAATGACTGCTGTTAGCTCTTAGAAATTACGTTTTTTCTAAACAGGAACTGACTGATGCATATGTATTATCAGTCTAACGTTTCCTATTTTTTTTATAATAAAACATCAAACGTAAATAGTAAATAGTCTGTATCATTAGAGAAATAAATCAATAAACTTGGGTGGATTTTTGATTTGTATAAACTTAAAAACCTATATTGGTTTGAAATTCATTATCCATAAGCATTCCAGAATAAAATTCTGTGAAACTGGCTTGTGCGTTTAAATAAATAATCACTGTTTGAATAAGGTTTGATCGTTTTTCCAACGATTTCGTCTTTTTTTTTAAATGTTTAGACTTTTATAAAACGATGTGAGCTGCAGAAAAAATTGTATGGCAATATTTTAATCTAGTATTTCGGCTGAAGCTAAGGTACTCAAAACGAAACATTAAAAATTGTGCTTTATCCGCAGTTGAATTTTGATCATTAAACTAAAATAAAAAAAAACTGCTAATTACTTTAGTCAAAAACGCTAGATTTTTGCTTTAAAAAAAACAGACGAAAAAAGAATGTTTGTTTAAACGCTTAAGTTTTCGTGTATTTAGTGTGATACTATAACTGTATGTACAATGATAATTTACCAATTTTTACAAAGAATAAAATATTTGTCTAAAGAGAAAGGCATTTCTTTTCTCAGAATCAATGGCAAGTGAAATTCGTCTCGAATTTTCTCTTATCTGTACCCGTTTCTGAAATGATCTTGAGAAAGATCAGAGGGCAAGACCTCACTAAGATATTTGTACTTACGAAAATAAAATTGCTCACCTCATTTAATTTTTCTCTTCTTCATAGTTCTGAAAGAGTACCAATAGAAATATCATTTGCACTTGGCCCGTCTCCTTCATTTCGCTCAACGCTTCTGGAATACGATTGTAGTGTGGCAGCAGCTTTCAGGAAATGACTTTTTTATTCTGCGGTCTCCCTGAAGAATTTCTTCAGGTCAGATATAGCCTTCCTCAAATCCTGAGTGGTTTCCGTTCGTATTTATTCATTTATCTCTGGAAGAGTTGTGAACTAACTGCTCCATGACTTTTAGGTTTCCATTTCAAGGATGAAACGAAGAGAAAAGAAAAGAGAAACGAGAGAGAAACAAAAAAAAATAACAAGGATTACTAACTGAAAAAATAAATGCTTCCCAGAACGGATGTTCTTCCTGTGTCCAATGGTCCCGGTTTTCGGCACCAATTATGCTTAGTTTCTCTTAAAACCTAAAAAGAGAAAGGGGGATGTGAAATGACACATTTGCTGAGCTTAAAGAATGCTTTATTCTTTTTTTTTAAATTATATATATATATATATAGTTTTACAATGTTCATATTGGTGGGCAGGTATTAGGGGGTAGATAACTTGTACCCTCCTTGCTTGACTTATACATATATAACTGCATGGTCCTTCATTATTTTGAACCTATATTCAATTATATAATATTTTTATCATTTGAATTTCAGAATCTTTATAAATGATATACCTATTATGGCTACTACCAAGTTACAAACTTCTAAGTTAAATAGAAATTCAAGGCTCCAGAAAAAAAAAGTTTGATCTAAAAAGATCTTGATTTTTGAAAGCTCTATGTAATGAGAATTTTTCATAAGATATTTATGAAGAAATGAAGGAAAATTTTTCAACTTGAAAATATCAGGTGGTG
>NW_027104700.1:1963816-1968403 GCF_000696795.3 Halyomorpha halys | reverse complement strand
AATTGTCGGGGGGACAGTTGACATAAAGGTTAATTGCTTTTTCGATGACCTCTTCAGCTTTTTCAATTCCTCCGCTCTTGACTTATCAAGTTTAACTATTTATTTTGGGAGCGTGCTTATTGTTAAAATTTTTATAAATCTGAAAAAGTTACAGGCCCTTATTATTTCATTCTAAGTAATGTATAACCATACTTTAATGACTATAATTGATAATACCTTAGAAAAGGAAGAGATATTAATAGCATTTTATTTAATTCACTTATCAAGTTTTATTTCTATCAACTTTTCACTACATGTGTAAATGAAAAGTTGGTACACAGTTGAGTTTTAATATAAAATTATATTTAATTATAAATGAAGTTAAAAATGTAACTTTATAAACTCACTAGTTTTTGTCCCATGATGACAATCGCGTCCTTATCCATCACCTACTTATGTCCTTTTGGAATTTATGTTATAAAAATGAATTAAACTTCACTAAAAATATCTACTTTAACCAGAAAATAATTCGAAGTAATACTGTAGATGCATAGAAGACATACCCTGAAATATCAGAGTAAGCTATTCCAAGGAAAAATATTATAAATTAACTTTAAACTTCCTATATCTCTTTACTCGTTGATTTTACGTTCAAAAACCATCCTAAACTATGAAATTCCCAGTAAATTTTATCTAATTGCTAACCTATAATTAGACGTAATCCGTATGGTTCAATTAGGGTGATTTCTCTTTAAAAGGCACAAGATTTCAGCCATAAGTTAATTTGTTAGATGAATTCAAATTTATTAATTGAAATTTAAAATGGATTTATGAAACAACAGCTTCCTAGTTTATGTCGTGAGTTACATGCTCAGATGAGCATTATCTGGAATTTATTACGGTTTCTAGCTGAAAGTCTATTTGTAGAATGAATAAGTCGCCAGCTCCAAGTCTATCAAGAGGAGTGAAAGGACGATCCTTCCTATTGCAGCTCCTTACCTAAAATTATTTCTATTATGTTTTCTAATATCTTGTTCGAGATTAGTATTATTGTTAATTAAATTAAAATACTTTAAAAAGTCTCAACATTTTTTTATTATTAACATAACATACCCGACGTTTTAACCTGGCCATTTTCGGGGACAATCTTAAATTATAACAAAATTTAAAAACTTCTATTTACTAATTGCCGTAACACTGGAATCACTATTATTTTTTTTAAATTAATTTTTTTTTATTTATCGATAAATATTACAATCTGCCACAACGTTGTTGGGCAATAGGTAATAGTAATAACTGATCACATTCGTACTAAAATAAAATAACATAATAATAAAAGAAATAAATACATTTAAAAAAAAAGTACATAAACATAACTAAAATATGCATATGTACTTGTACATCAAACTATGTACATGAAAAAATTGTCATTATTATCAATGCTATAAAAAACTCTCTATTAACAAACTTTTAATAGTAGTAATAATAGTTTTAAGGTAATTTGTAATTAGAAGTTTTAAATTTATATTTCATCATTTAATAGCCTGGTGATTCCCAAGCTGGTCGAAACGTATGGTATATGAATTTAATAATGAACATCGTTGAGATTTATGCAAGTATTTTATATTAAATAAAATTATTTTTCGTACCCTCTAATTTTGACACTTATTTGGTAAACAGGAGGGATTAAAAATAGCGGTAATACTACCTTTCAAACCTAATCCGCTAATCATTTGATCTCAAGTTCCATGTGATTATACAGCACCATATGCAATAATCATTGATCATCGCTCCCTATGCAATATTATAACAGAAATCACCATTTATTGTTCTTTAAATGCCTATTATGGATTATCTTATTAAGTCGTTTATATTTTTTGATAATAAACCAATTTAATGAGAAAGTCGTCCTTATGATTATTTAGCTTGAATACCCAATTGCGGAATCCTTCGTTTAGACATTTTATCAACACTTATGTATTAACTATCACGTCACCTCGAGGTCAGTCCTTTATCACCTCCTAAACTATCAAACTGTTTGTTATTTAACGTTCGAGGTGTCATGACATTTGTGATCTTGAAATAAATTACTGTGGGAAATTGCTCAACTCCTCCTAAGGACAGAGACTAAGCCGCATTCAGAGGAGCATTGTGACCACTAATGCTCCCACCATTGTGTCTATTATCGTTCTTAGTCATAGTTGTGATGTAGCCTGAGTAGCGCTGAATCCTTGGATTAACCATTCCAAGACAGGCGCCACTTCCACAGCTAAGCATTCCTTCCCAGTAATTGCCAGATGTTTCCATAACTTAGCCATAGTTAGGACACCGCTCCATCTCTAATGATCTGCAATTATTTCGATGTACTTCCGGCATAGCGCTACGTCCAACATGTTTCAGGAACTTGTTATATATATATATTGGACCCGCAATCGTTTAAGAGATTTACTTTTGTTGGTAACAAGAAATTATGATTGCAAAAATTAAAATTATTTAAAAATAATACATAATTGCATTATAGAGCTATTTGTACTTTAGCATTTATCTAAAATAAGAAGGATGGAGGAAATGCTGAATCGTTGAAGGAGAAAATCTTATCTTAAGCTCAGACATTTACCCTGTACTTGATAAAATAGTAAAATGTTAAATTTATGCTGTAAATTTCATATTAGTAATTTTATATTATTACAATTTTTTTAAAACTTTTATTGAAATTATGTAGTCTGCCATACTCAACGCCAATAAATATTAAGAATATAAGTATTCCATTATACCATTTATATAAAAATAGAAAGGTTTTTGTCAGTTCAATCAATCAATTAAAAATATAAATGTAAATAAATAATAATAATAAAAGTAAAGTAAAATATATAAATATTAATTTCTCTCCTCTCTAACCTATCAAAACCGCTGGAACGCCTAGTACAAAAACAATTTTAAAACTTTCTATAAGAAAATTCCATCACTGGAAGTTTTTTTTATTTATTGAAATTTTCAACTGTACAAAAAAAGACAATAAGTAAATATGAGGAATGTTTCAAACACTCGATAATCTTGGGAAGGAACCACCCAATTTTGTGGTACTTAAAACATTTATTCAAATTAAAAGGTCTCGTGGCCAACTTCTTTTCAGGCGCCTCGGAGGATTCGGGGATTGTTAAGGATGAGAGATTAGGATCTAATGGGTTAGGAGTTTGAAATGAAATTAAATCCGCAACGAAAGGGGTGTTAAGGAAATTTGTGTATGAATTTATGTGTGACGTAATAAGAAGCATCAAGGATTCAACAAAGGGTTGACTACGGGAGTCCCAGAGCTCAATTCACTAAAAACTTTTTTTTTTTTAAATATTTATTTAATGTAATTTACAACTGTACAAAATAATACAATAGGTAAATATGTAGTATGTTTCATATACACTTGAATATCTTGGGAAGGAACCACCCATTGGTGGTACTTCAAACATTAATTTAAATTAGAAGGTCCCGTGGCATCTTCTTTTCAGACGCCTCGAAGGATTATCAGGGATTGTTAAGGATGAAAGATTAAGAATTAATGGGTTAGGAGGATGGTTAAGGAGTTTGGAATGAAAAGACACATATCTGTTTTGGGTCAAATCTGCAATGAATGGGATGTTAAGGCATTTGTGAATGAGTTTATTTGTGATGTAATAAGGAGCATCAAGGATTTTACGTAGGATTTTGGATTGTAACGATTGGATGGGGGAGGAATTTGATAGTTTTGTCGAGCCCCAGAGCTCAATTCCATATGTCCAAATTGGTCTGATTATCGTAGTGTATACTAATGTTTTGTAATGAATGGAAAGTTTAGAGCGTTTGTCAAGTGTGTTGTAGCAATCGGAATCTACGAGCAGCAGTTTCTTGTCATTTCAGTCTTGTGTGTGGATTCCAAGTACGTCTCTTGTCAAGATGGAGTCCTAAGTATCGAATCTGTTCAACAGGCGTTAGTAATTAATAAAATTGCTTGACGTGCATTTTTATTGTCAAGTATTTTTCCAGATCATTGAGTGGAGTCTCCAACATACGTTTGGTCAATATAATGTCACTGTGAGAAAAAAACGCTTTATCGTCAGCTAATAGCTATGGCGTTAAGCCTTGTTTAAAGACATAATATTTACAAATGTTGTTGGTGCCTAAAAATATTTAGGTGAATGTGTGTTGAAAGGAAAGTATAATTGATATTATACATGGGAAATATTGAGATAATAATTAAGTTATTTGTAAATATGAAATATTCTTCGAACTATATAAAGTTTTTAATAAGGACCTTAATAATAATAACCAAATAAAAAGAACAGGACAGTTGTCTTCTAGACTTCGTACAGTGAGGATCGCGGTCTCCCTTTGACGATAAACAATAGGCCTATTGTTTGCCACATCTCGGCTCAGGACTGTCATCAGCAGCTAAGCCTTCTTATTTATTTACTTTTATAATTTCTATTTTCTTTATATACTTGATGCATTTATTACTATTAGTGACTAGAATCACCATTTAATTAATCTAAATTAGTATATATACATATTTAGTTAACTCTAGTACTTACGTAACATTACTTTCAAATATTAATTTTAAATACTTTGATATTTTAA
>NW_027104700.1:1953178-1958586 GCF_000696795.3 Halyomorpha halys | reverse complement strand
AAATAAAAAAAAAAATTGAAAATAAATAAAATTTAACGAATATTAGCAAAATTAAATAAAATATAAATGGCGTTGATGACCGATGAAGTTTGGCGCCACTAAAAAAAAACCAAACAAACAAACAAAAAGAACAGGATCAGTGAGTTAAAAGTCACACACATTCATACTGTAAGACCATGCTTAATCATGCTAATTATTATTTATTCGTCTATTTTATATACTTACTGCACTTCAGCCACGTTCATTTATCTATTTTATTTTTTATGGTTATAGTCTGCAGAGTAGACTAATGTGAATCGTTAGAATGGTTTTATTCCAATATATCCTGCACAAAGTGGTGAGGGTTGGAGCTGCTAAATAAATTACAGACAAGCAATAAGAGAATCCGGTCAAGGGAGCTGCTGATTGAGCCCTATCCTGCTGATTAGGAAGGGCAATTAGAGGAGGCTAGTGGCATCATAACTCCTCAGTCAGCCGGCCTCCATTCACTCTCTTGCTACCATTTCCCAGAAGTGTTAGATGCTGACTTCAATAAAGGAGAAGAGTCATTAATACACTGTATAACTATAATTATAGCTTCCTTAGCTATAATTCCCCCCAAAGAGGTTTCTTAGGGAAGGATTAAAGTCCAGTAATGAATACACCAGGCAACAATATACTAAAAATGTACTTTTTCGAGCGTAATAACCATTGTTAAAATAATTGGCTACTTTGTTTAAATGTGTTCCTCAGGTTGACGGGAGTAATGATTTTCTTTTACATATTTACTTTTTTATCAAAAGTATTCATTGTTTTTTTTTAACATTAGGATTCTTTACACAACGTTCTACAGAATACAAATTAGTGTGGAGGTCCCAGAGTGTTTTGTTCTAAACGATGTCGTTTCAATTCCTACTTGTAACAATTTATATTTACTTTGCAACTTTACTGTGAAATAAATGTACACTTTCGCCAGTCTTACTAAGGTTCCTGCATGACGGGAACCCTATTACTATTGGTAGAGAGAGCTCAAAAAACGGCGATGGCTTCAAAATGGTGAAGTAAAATTGATTTTCAGATATGTTGTAACAATTTCCCCCCTCACGGAGATCAAAAAAGTAGTTTTGAACTTACCGGGGCTACTGCATTTTTCATTTTGAAAAAAAAAAAGCTTTTTTCGTTTTTCTTACTACTTCTCTTTCCGACCATTTCAGAAGGAAAAAAAATTTAAACAAATTTTAAGGAGCGTACAACTTTCTTCGAGATTTATCACAAGGTTGAATTTGAAAATTACAAAGAACTAATAAGACATAGAGTAATCAATATTTACAAGTTTGAAAAAAAGGTTCAATTGTTATTTTAAAAAAAAATCCGTGTAGTTTTGTGCAAAATACATAATAACCTTATCCATAATTTTGTAGAGGATAGAACTTCCTACAAGTTTCACACAAAATATTTGTAATTAATTCAAAATTGATGTCGAGAAATAATGAAATAAACATGTTAGCAGATGCAAGCTCGGAGCTGAAAATGTCTCTGTTGAAATGAGTAATTCTGAATACATTATTATCTTTAATTCATTGCCCACTAGTTCTCTTTATTACTTTCATAGGGATTCGAAAACTTTTCAGAGGGTCTGATTGTGAAGTAGCCGTTGATACATTTTAATGATCACTTATTTAGCAACGACTTGTTGAGCAACATGGTGACATTAACTCCCAACTAAAGGAGAACAACTAACACACTGTCCCACCACCTTGTTTTAGATACACCACTAAAGCGCTCCTCAGATGGGTCATATGTATATAACCATTTAGCTAATCTTATATCGTCCACATTCTATGTGAGTCCCCCGGCAAACATCCCATTACTGCAAAACCGACATCAGCAGACCATATAACACCTATCTTACAATGCCAAGCGGCAATACAAGATTTGTTGTAATTACTGTATATATTTCTTAGGCTAAGTCTATTCTATATATGTAAATGTTTGTAAATAAAGATATTTAGAAGTAAATAAAAAAACAATTCTACCGTCCATTCTGTCCTTATCATTTTTAACACTGTATTTTAAGAAATATGGTATTTTACTTCCAGATACAATTAATAAATTTATCTGTTTTTCCCCATTCTTCATAATTCTGATTCTTCCACTAATGAAACTTTTGTTTTTTGTTTTTAAAAAAAGTTGCATTCGGAGCTCTATATCTTAAAAAGTAGGAACAACACAAAAAAACCTAAGAGAACTTCATTTAAAGAAGAGTAAATTTGCTAAAATACGAGCCCTAATAGACTTATTTACGTTCGAATAGATTTCGAGATTTTAAAAAGAAACATTTCATAAAAATGTTGTATGGGACGTACTGAAAGATCAGTAGTTAGTGAATTTATTTTTAAAAATTTATATCTCAAAAATCATTTGACGTACAGATGTCTATTAGCACTCACATTAAAGCTAGTTTAATGAGCTATAAAGTAGTTTATGATGTTTATCTTCATAGGAGTAATGGTTAAATTAAAAATAAATTGATTTCATGTTATTCGTACAAATTTTCATTTGCCAAATTTATATTCATATGAGAATATCATAAAAACTACTACCCCTACAAAGATTAGTCTCATAAACTACTTTATAGAAAGTTAAATTTCCTTTATCTTGAGTGTTGGAAGACATATGTGCGTCTTATGGATCTAGAGATATATTTTTTCAAATATCCAACATTTTGAACAAACAAGTAGAAATTAACATTTTGTGAGATTATTTTGTCAAATATCATAAAAACTACTACTCCTACAAAGATAAATATAATTAACTATTTTGTAGTAAATTTAATTAGCTTTAATTTGAGCGCTGGCAGACTTCTGTACGTCCAATAGTTTCTGAAATGAAGTTTTAAGAATCCAACTTATTTCCGAACAACTATAAATCAATTTATTTTAGCAAATATCATGAAAACTAGTACTCCTACAAAGGTAAAGGTCATAAACCTCTCCATAGTCCATTAAACTAGCTTTAATTTGAGTGCTAATAGACAACTGTACGTCACATAGTTCCTGAGATATAGAATTCTCAAAATAAATTAACTAACTACTAATCTTTCAGTAGAGTTTTAAGAAATGTTGCTTTTTAAAAAGCTATATCTCGAGAACTATTGAACGTAAATAGCTCTTTTAGGGCTAATATTTCAGAAAATTTACTCTTCTTTAAAAAATGTTCTCTTAGATTTGCTAGTGTTATTGGTAGTTTTTAAGATATAGAGCTCCGAATCAAAAATTTATGTTTTTTAAGGTTTTGAAACAGCCGCCATTGTTTATTCCCCTACCTATACTTGGCAGACTCATCAATTTTGACTAGTAATTATACATAGTTTTCATTGAAGTAATAAAAATTTGGAGTGAGATAACTGCCTTTTTTTCTTCCCAGTTCTTGTACTATTATACATACCCTCATCTTGGTGGTTCTGCTCAGTAGCCAAATTCTTTATAGCTTAAGCAGAGCAATGTTTCTTTCTTGTTATTAATCATTTGTTTGCTTATTGATTAGAGATCCAATGTAGCTGAAATTACTGAATAATTTGAGAGTATAATCACATATAAGCTCGGGATGTGTAAATTGTTTCTCTTTAATACCCTATTTTTAGATATTCCTTGTTGTTTTTTGTTTTGTTTTTTAAAGAAAACTTCTTTTAAACCATATAGTCAGTGCAAAACCATTTAGCTACTTTGGGTCTTATTATATGTCAATATGGTTTTCTATTCTTTTAGCAATTCCAATTGGACCTAACTGAATACGTGACAACTATTTGTCAACAAATGTAGGTATCAGTAATTAGCTGGTACCTTAAATTTCCAACAATATAACAATCCAACAATACTTCGAACGCAATGTCCCCATATACTTTTATATAGGGATCTTTGGCATTATATTGACGATATGGATATGTTAGAATATTATAAATAATAAAAATTATTATAATACTCTATTAAACAACTAGCAACCTTTATTTTAATTTTCCTAATATTAAAATCTTATCTTGAAAAACAACCCTTATATCTTTTGATAACATCTATTTCATATTTTTTTTTTTTTGTTTTTTTATTCAAAGCCTACTAAAGATATTCTAAGCTTTTATAAATAGTTGAACTGAAAATTGTTGCTCCTTGGAGCCGTTGCTTTGACGAAGCGCCAAGGCTGTGCAAAATGCCGGGGGATAATCGGATCGAGGGGGCTGTAAGTTCCGGTCTGAATGATATTGGCTCCCACCAACTCAATCCCCCGCCAGGATTATTTCCGGCCCCGCTACCTGTCGTTCGGTAACGAGGCACTTCCCCTCTCCGCCTCTCTCATTAGCCCTCAACTTCTTTATCAGTTCTCGTCAAAACCAATCTGCTTTAGTGTTTACCTGTCTCCTTATTTTTGGGCACTTAAATTTTGTGAAATATTATCAAGTGCCTCTTACCTTCCAGGATCAGAAATATTGGGACAAAATTATCATTAACTTGGAAAAAAGGGGATATCAATTCATTTTTTTTTTTTTTTTACGTATGTTCACTCATAACACCTCCATTCCTGAATCGATATCTATGATTTTTTTTACCTTTACTGATTTATATAATTTGTTTCTAAATTTATTTAATTATTATTTTTTTAGTTATAAAAGAGACATTTTTTTATTCAAAAGCAGTTTATGGAATTCCCTTAACTTCTTGTATGATTAAAAAAAAAATTTACTTCAATGATATTTTGTTTTTCAGTTCTACAACAATAAAATAATCCTTTCACGTTTCGGTGCTCATTTTTTTTTTATTATTAAATTATAATAGTTCAAAGTTAAATTATATCCAATTGACTGTTAATAACCAATTATGGAATAAAATAAAATATTTTTCAGAAAAAAATGCAAGATAAAATGAAAACTGAAAAATGCATACAAAATTATATATGGTAAAAAGATAACAGTAATGAAGAAAAAAGTTGGCAATTTTTAAATATTTAAATATACTAAAACTTTGTAACTACTTTTTGAATTAGTACATGAAGATGGACGTACTGTCTAAAACGTTGATAGGATGTAGAATTAAAAAAAAAAAAAAATTGAAATAAGAAGGTCATTTTATTGCCCAGGAAGAAAAAAAAGCAGGAAAAGTAATTTTAAAAACACTCTAAAACGGTACTCTGAAACCAATAAAAATAAATAAATAAAACCGCATTTTCACGATTTTTATATTTATTAATAGAAAATTCATAAATACAGCTAAATAAGAATAAAAAGTAAATAAAAACTTAATTTAAAAATTGCACATATAAACCGCTAGTTATAAAAAAAAATATATTGTGAAATAAAAAAAAAAAGAAATAATTTCACACAAAAAAGTACATGATTAAGTATCTATTGCAAGTAAACTTGAACGTTACAGTGTATATAT
>NW_027104700.1:1952371-1953128 GCF_000696795.3 Halyomorpha halys | reverse complement strand
CTTTCTTAGCAATTATTCTTTTGAAATCAACTGATGCATATTTGTTTATTGTAAAATAACAGATTATTTTCATGTTATATATACATTTTTTGTCAGTATTATTCCGCTCAGCAGCTATTAATTTTAAGTCCTCCCTTGAAGTTGAATAGAATTATTCTTTGATGAAACAACGTAGTTTTAAAACATCCAGCAGGAAGGTGTTTATAACAGAAAAAGGCACCTTTGAGTATTGCACTGTCTTGTGCTTCCCATTCCCATACATATTTATATATACAGTGTAACGTTCAAGCTTACTTGAAATAGATACGTAATCATGTACTTTTTTGTGTGAACTTATTTCTTTTTTTTTAGTTCTCAATATATCCGTATTTTTTTTTTTTTAACAAGCGGTTTATATGTACAGTTTTAAGGTAAGTTTTATTTAGTTTTTATTTTTATTTAGCTGTATTTATTAATTATCTATTAATAAATATAAAAAAATCATTAGAACATAAAAACATCATTCCTACTTTTTTCTTTAATAAACTGACCTTCTTATTTCAATTCTTTATTTATTTTTTTTCAATTCTACATCAATAACATAATCCTATCAACGTTTTAGACTGTACGTCCATCTTCATGTACTAATTCAAAAAGTAGTTACAAAGTTTTGGCATATTTAAATTTTTAAAAATTGCCAACTTTTTCCTTCATTACTGTTAACTTTTTACCATGTATAATTCTTCATGCATTTTTCTTATGTATTAGTTATTAAAAA
>NW_027104700.1:1940416-1951606 GCF_000696795.3 Halyomorpha halys | reverse complement strand
CCCTCGTCCTAACCTATTTTCTGCTTCGATACTTAAAGGTTTGTCAATCAAATTTCCTCAGGGGCCTCTGGTAATGTGACAAACTTAATACAGATGTTTTCACATCCGAGGATGCTAAAAGCTTCCCAGAAGGATACCCTGATCAGGAGCAGATGACGAAACACCTTAATAGTATCCCGGATGTCCAAAGCTCGATACATAGCAATATATATATAATGAAATTTAATATACTAATCGATTGTCAATAGAATTCAGTCAGTTGGAAATAATGGAAAATATATTACAAGATTTAGCCGAAAGCCAGCAATTATTGGAGAAGTGACCACTGTTTTCTTCATGAATTAGTACTAATAGAATATTTAAAAAACAAAATAAGCTTATCAAAACTAATGGGGGTAGTATATAACTGTTTTTTTTTTCATTTCGATCCCTCCAAAAAAAAAGATAAATAAACGGAGCACTGAATGGGGGACTCAGCGCCGTAAATTTGGAGAGGCCAATTAAAGAGAATGTCATGGGGCAGAGAGGAAACTCTACACACTCTTTAAATCGGGGTCCGTACCCATCAACAACTGCCGGGATTTATTCTAGCTATTGGCGCCGGCCCAGTTTTCAACAGCCAGGCTGGAATTTATCGGCTCTAGAAGAAATAGGTAATTAGCTGCAAAGAATAATATTAATCACAGCTGTCGATTACCAGGAATAATTAATGAGATAAGTCGTCGAGATGGTGTTGAGGGTACAGTGGCGGTTCTAGAGAGTTTTATTAAACTGGTAAGCTCCTAACATTTCACGCTTAATGAAACGCTACAGTAGGCTTAGTTGTAGAAAATTAATTAGTTTTGAATACCAAAATTTAGTGATATTACCTACATTTTTTTTTCCTTTTTACTGTAAATCGAACTTGTAAATGGGTATTAACAATTTTAAAAAATGTATTTATACCAAAGGTTTTTTTTAAATCATTTTTTGGATAAATTCACGTTGGTAAAAACAAATATAAACAACCTGTCTACTTATAAGTAGATAGATTCATAATTTCCCTTGATAAGACGATGTCTTTGGACATAATTTCCAATTTTATCTGTGGAATTTGATTGAGTTTGGGATTCCATTATGATTGAAAAACGACTCAGATAAAAAATTTCAAGAAGTTATTAAACCAATTGGAACGTATGTCATTTACGGTGAACTTAGCGTGGAAACCGTTAGAGATGACTGTGAGGGAATATTTCCAAAAATTTCGAAACTGAATGCCCAGCCGTTAGAGTTAAAAGATATAAAACAGACTAAAAGATATACATACTACATCTGAACTGCTCGAACTTATTGAAAATTATCACACCGATAAGTCATACCACCCCAGAATTATGGAAAATGAAAACAACAATATTACTTTTCCCGCATGAAAGACAAAATAGTTGCCATAAGCAAATGTCTTACCTGTGCAAAAACTAAATTTGAGAGAAATCCTATCATAACAAAGTTCCAGATCACTCTTGCTCCGTAAAGACATTTGAATATTTACTGATGGACTCCTTGCATTATGATCAAAAATTTATCATTACAATTGCAGATACATTCTCCAAGCGGTTATATGCTAAAGTTATTTGGATAAATAATGCCACTACCATCCATCAAGAGTTAACACAATATTTTTCTTTAAAATGCCTCACCGGTTCAAATCATGATTAATCACAGGGTAGAGAATACAAAATGTTTAAATACAAAATTTAATTAAAAAATTGATAATTTTTTGTAACTGTGCGTTTTTAAATAACTCGTAGTGTTTGCTAAATCGTGCACATTATACCTTGATAGAACTATTACGTGACATCAAAGAGGAAAATCCTTCTCTTAGTTTAGAATCAAATGCAAATATTACAGTCAGAACGTTAATTGAAATATTAGATTAATAGCTTAAATTAAAACCAAAGAAATAATCTTAAAAAAAATAAAAACTATTGATTCTGACGGGAATGAACATAAGCTTAAGGAAACCCTTGTACAAAATTAATACGATAAATTAAATATAATACATAAATTAGCTCTTAATAAAATTTCGGATGTAAAAGAAAAACCAGCTGCCTAAACCAAAATCGAGAAGACTAATTCGAAATTCACGATGAACCATACATTAAATGACGGTTTAGGGCGTAAGATGAGAACATTTACAAGCAAGTATATATACTTTGTAGCTAAGAATAACTTCAGAAAATCTAGAAAGTAAAATGACAATTAATATGCTTGCTTACTAATGACATTGGACCAGTTGATCTGGACACTGCTTTTAATGACTCCGACAGTAGCTTCACAAATAACTAGCGTGACTTTCTGGATTAATTGACTTCTAAGCTTGCTGATTCTTTTATGAAACCATTAAACAGGATTTATTACATTTCCCCGCTAAAGAATCCATTTATAACTTGACCATTAAAACAATCCTCTATTAAAAAGATAAAATTGAATCTTTAACGTCTCATAACAGAAATAAACGAGAACTTATTAATGGTCTCATGCTATCAAATGGTTACCTGGCAATGTTCAGACCTATAAAAAAAATATACACATAAAGACTTGGAAAATTAATGGTTAACTATCAAAATCCACTGTGCTATAAGAAGTGGTATAATTCACTGCTTGAATTACATGTCAATCCCTGAAGAAAGTAGAAAACTTTCAACTTTGCCCTTGTTATCAGTTTCCACAGTACACCAAAAAAATCTTGTAGCAACAGTTGTACCCAATCATTTAATTTTATTTTTTCAAAACTAAGCTTTTACTGGAAAATCTCCTTATATCAAAACGAATTATGATTGTACAAATGTTTTACATATTATATTCTTTCAAATAATACTATTCCTAATTTAGAATTACATAGAGTATCATGGGATCATGATATGTATTTACCTGTAGTATTCCAAATAATCGACTCAATTATTTTATTTTACTTATTCTTTGATTGTATATACATCAAGTGTACTGCAGTTTTACAATCACGTCTTTAGAATCACCAAACCAACAGGAATTTTACACATACTTCAACCCTTGGGCACAATGTTTTTTTTCTAAGTGTTTCGTCAGTGAATGTTCATATTTGACTTATAAACGTTTACAATCATTTCAAGATGGCATGCACAGGAAAATTTTAAAAGGGGCTTCTCTACAGAAGAATTAACACACAGTCTCAAACTCGACTGAGGACTACTAACTCACTACTAACATCGTGAGCACCATCATCATACAGCAGACATAAAACTTATATACACCAGATATCAATTTCTTAAAATTCGTTTCAAATCCATCACAAGAAATGTCGATTCCACTCATTTCTCATTACCATGAGCAACGACTCACCCTTAGGACTTATAAATAAGAATAATTTCAGTTACGTATAAATTTTTGTAACACTGAGAGACATACCCAAACCTAATTAGATTATTTCACGATACTTGCTTGATTGCGGACAGGGGGACGTATTTTTTTTTTTAATAATCTATATACAAGTAAATTTGCTGTAGGTGAAATAGTGGCATGATACAAACATGTGGAGAATCTACCCATTGATAGAACTCCAAACATATGTTAAATCGTACATAACGTTAAAAACTCGGATTCGAAAGTATGGTTCCCTAGGAATAAATATCAGAATTTCCTTATTGTGCTGCCAACTGACGACCGATCACATACCTATATAAATATTTTTTTTTAAGTCAATTTATTTTTTTCTCCATGCTATTGCTCATCTCATGTATCTTTATTTCCTTTATACTTTTTCCTCCTTGGTTGAAGTTTACATTACTTCAAATAAAATAGATTTAATCTATAACTTAATGCTTGAATCCTGAAAATGTATTCATGGTTAGTATTACCCATTAGAAACAATATAATCCTGGTGATGCAGGATACATGAAAGGACCATGAGAAAATTCAAAGTTGAAACAGAGAGATTATAATCATTATAACATTATTATATAATCATTAGCAGTTCATAAGTAGACCTTAAAAATAAAATGCAGAAAAATTAAATAAAATAGTACTAAAAATAGTAACTGCATTTTTTAATGACATTAAAGTGTAATTTTTAATTACATTAAAATTAACTTTTAATTACATTAATATGTCACCGTCATATAACTTTAAATTATGTAGTAAATGCGCCTGCTGGTTGGACACCTTAAAATGAATAAATTCTTGCATATGGATATTTGCAAATAAATACACAATTCAACTAGTTTAACTGTACTAAACAACAGGATCGGTAACATGTAATAATTCCAAATATTACTGATGTAAATAAATGGTGGTCAAAAATTAAACACTCTTACTTACAAAGCTAGCAACAATTTTACTAAATATCAAACCTTAACTTGGGGAGGTTCTGATCACCTCCATTATTACTAATCAAATTAAGGTTATAATAGTAATAATTACTTAATTCATTTGATTTTATTGTTTAAAATATACTTTCACAAGTCGATTACAAAAATTTACATTCAGTTTAATAATTCGTCTAGCTACTTACAATGACAATAAATGGTTATGCCAGGCTCTTTTAAGAGCCCTGACGATATTCCGTCCAAGAATTCAGCATTAAAGAGAATATTATCAAATTTACGGACCATAAAGGGGGGTTTCACTTGGGGAATATTAACAATTTCGAAAATGCGATGCCCTAAAGTTGGCAGTATGAAAATGATAATGGCAATTAAAAGGCCATAATAACAAGTTAAGATGAGTATAATGTAATATAAAGGGCCCCTTTCGGAAGGAAGGACGAGTTTTAAGATATTATTAAAAGTTGTTAAGCTCAACCGAAGGCCGTAAGGGTTTGGATGGCTGTTAGGCTGAGTGGGTAATAGGCTTCATTTTGAATATTGTAAGGGCTAATTGGGAAGGGCTCTGACCCTACCACTCGATTCCTATACCGATCATCCCATTACCCGAAAGTAGGTCAAAAATGTAGAATTGAGCCATATAATGAATTAGTAACAAATTCCTTGGATATTGCTGTGTTTTCATTCATTTACTTGAATATATAATAAAATTTGTAGTAAGGGGAAGATCCTGCAAAATTGCAAATTTAAGTTTTCGAAGGATAAACATGTTTTGAGGTGTTGATAGTCAACCATAGATATTGGAGAAGATGGTCGGGAGGAGGGAGAGGGGGAGCGAAGGGTTGCGGGTCAGCAAATATATACAAATAAAATAAAAATTATTCATACATACCTTTCGACCTGAATTTCATTAGGGCTAAAAAAAAAAAAGAGATAACAACCATCACTTGGGGAAACATAAAATGTATATATATACAAAATTTGAACTTTAGGTATGTGCATATTTTTGGCTGTCAGGTATGTTTGTGAAGCGGATGTACAAATGATATGTACAATTACTGTTTTTATTTGAATGTCTTAGTTTCATTCTAAACAACGAATAAAATAGAAAAACAAATTGATAATTAATAATAGAAGTAGATAGTAGTATATTGATAACAATAGAAGATGAAATATAATATTATAGAGGTAAGAAGATATATTTATATAGTACCTATCCGTTTGTGGGATTTTTACCCACTAAAACGGGCTCCTTACACTTATCCCTTCCTCTCCACGGTACCACCATTAGATATTACTTCATGCAGCGAAATGGCTGAGTACCGCCTCATTATTTCTTTGAATGGTTTTCACGTTTCCAGACTACTAGTCACGCCCTCTAGCCCTCTCTTCCGCTCTCAACCTCTTAAGGACAACTGTGGTGAATCTCTTCACTGCGTCCAAATGCTGGTCTAAGCGCAGCTTTTGGCTCACCACGTTTTTTGGTGTGATACCACCTCTACACACACACACTCTCTCTCTCTCCAATTTACTTCTGTCTTCCCTAAAGTGAATGCAAGCAAAAAAAACGTGCTTCGCTTTTTCCTCGATAGTCTGAGATGCAGGGCATTTCGCGGTAAAATCCAGTTTAAATCGATATCGGTATGCCCTAGAGCATCCATGCCCGGCAAACAGTTGAGTGACTTAAAAATCCACCTCAGCACGTCGGCGATCATCCCGCAAACCAACATCGGGTATCAACTTCCGAGTGCACGAGTACACTACCGCAATATGCAGCTTCCTAATGATGTTGTTACTTATTGGTGGTTCTTTTCCGTTCTTCCACTCTTGAAACGCTAGAGCCTCGTCCAAAGTGCCTTTTTTTCTTAACAAGGAGTTCAACAGAGAGTATTGTGGCTATCACGCACACCACCTCATAGGAAACAGTTCGAAAAGCACTTACTGCAATAAACAGAAACCTTTTGTCTCCTGCATGATTTGGTAACCATCACTTCTTTCCAAATTAGAGCTCCACATAACGTGATTGAGGGGACAACAGCAAGAAACCTTCTGCTACTTACTCTGGGACTCCAATGTTTTGCATAAGGCATGACAATGAGGATGCCACTTTAACATTTTATGTACTTATATATTCCATGCGAACATTAAACCGAAGACGTGCAAAAATCAAAACTCCTAGGTACTTTAAATACGGCTGAGAACGAATCTCGTACCAACCTACAGTGAATGTGATGGCCTCGGTTTGTTTTCTGGTAGTGATTAAGAAAGCCTCTGTCTTGTGATCTGCAAATTGTAGATCTACTGAAGCCAGCAACCCTCGTACTGCAGCAGCAACCTTGTAATAAGGGTAACTTCTTCCAAGTACTGCGCTGCCACTACCATTGCAGCATCGTCTGCAAATCCCACAAATGTGGTTCCTTTCGGCACTGTAAACTTGAAAATAATGTTCCATATAAGATACCCTAGTATGGAGCCCTGTGGGATACCACCAGTCACTTTGTATTTCCTTTGGCCTATCTCTGCAAGACAAAATAGACTCTATCTCTAAAGTACTCTGTAAAAAGTCTTATAAGATAGACTGTCACCACCATATTTTTTTCTTTTCTGAATCATATTTTGAATAACTGAACTATAGTTATAGCCAATCTATAGTTCATATTCCATTGCCATCTGATTTTCCAGGCTCTAAACTCCTGTCTCTATTTTGCTATATTAGTTAATATTGATATTATTTTTACCGTTAACATAAAAAAAGTGCAAATATTTGGCTATTGTTTATTTTTAAAGTTGATATTTTTAATCAATCGAGAGTACAAATAGAATACGATTCTTTAAATCATTCCTTACACGTTTCTACTCACTTTGAGTCTAAGTCATCTTTCTGTCGAGGGTGAGTGCTTTGCAAAGCAGTCTGTTTGATAGAACACTATCTATGTATTAAGAGAGCAGGTGTAGAGTTGGAGCGTATAATGAAATGCTTTAATCTGTTGTTGGGTTTAATTTCTACTTATAATGCAATCTATTAAGTATATATCTTTATTATTAAGTCACGGAATAGATATGTCAAGTCAAGTCATAAAATTATAGTTTTGACCTGTTGAGCCGTTCAGATATAATTACGTTCAAAGAACAAGAGAAAATTTATGGATGAGGAATAAAATGAAAATGGAAATGAAAATGAAAATGGATGAGGAATGACACACATGAGTTCAAGTAAACTGCTTTATATTTTTTTTGTTATATCCTAGCTCAATTTTTTTATATCCTCCTTGTTTTTCCTATTTCATCATATTTTTTCCTGCCTCCTGTACTCTGTCAATATATGTATATGATATATGTATATCTTTAGAAAATGGTAGTTTTTAGTACTTATAGACAACAAAAATAAATAATTACGGGAAAATAGATAGATGTTAAAACATTTACGCCTGAACAGCTATTTAAATTTAATTTAATATTAAGTTATTGATCTTAATGTGTAATTATTAAAAAGGCCTTTTAATGGAATTAAGGGAGAGAAACTTTCTGAAACTCAGATAAGAGAAGCTAAAAAATTGGCTTCTGCATAAATAATTATGAGATAAAATATATCTACATTATTAAGTATAAAAAAGAAAAAATTAAACCACTCCTCAGCTAGTGCCATGTTTACCAAACAACTTGGCAACAGACCAAGTTGGTTTCTTAAAACCAGATGGACAAAATAAATAAATATCCCACAAAGCAACATTTATGAGGCTGGAAAATAGGATATCAGGTCGGTTAGGATATTATTAAATTTGAAAAATCTTTATATCCATTAGAAAAAAAAAATAGAAATCAAGTAAAATATTCATTCGATCATAAAAATTTCGATTCGAAAGCTACTAGAAAACGATCAACGTTATTATGCTATATTACGACTGTCTGGTTCTTGTGCCGGGTAGGGGAACCCTATTTATTATTTAATTATATTATGTATTAAACGATATTTTTATATTAGATCCATAAGGAATTAACCTAATGAGAAATGTATTATATATCTATTTCAATAAAAACAATATACAACAGACCTCTATGCCCGTGGCTAGATGTAACTACTAATCCTCAAACATTGGATATCTTTTCAAAACGTATTGAGTTAACCAATCTACTCAAATCTAGATGCAGGTGGCATATTGAATTACCAAATAAAGTTTTAGATCTTAAGATAAAACTAGGTTTATTGTGGATAAATAAGACATGTCTTAATGTGTAGGACAGCTTATGGACAAAATCATGGTTCACTATTTCTGTATGAAATTGAGGCATAGTCCATAGTATTGGCTACTACTGACTTTACTATTTATATCTATTTGTAACATGGATAACAGAAAAGTTCAGCAAGTTTCATAATTAAAACTTACCTGTATGTATAAATCGGAGGGGGGTTGTGCTTAGAGGATCTACAAAACCACCTTTCAACCTTATCCTAGAAAAGAAAATCCTTGGAACTCCATATTATAATATACCTATATTGCTTATAAAGATTAAATGTCACCTGATCTAAGAGCTTCATAAGAACCTTTCCTCTTTCTAAGGTACAATATCCACTATGAATAGTTTAACTTCCAAGTTTCTTCCTATTAAACAAGCTTAAAACAGGAACTCAAGAATATTACCACAATTAAATTGAAATTATTGAAACAAGACATTTATTTTACCTCTAAATATTGGCAATAGCTTCAGATGAAAAAGTGTACACATAATCATTTCAATTTTTGACGACTTTACCATGTTCTCTGTTTCCTCTCGCATGGCCCAACTGCCCCACTGCTTCAGGTCTCTTCTGCTGGATTTATCCTCCTTTGATGAGCTACCCTGTCTCTTGCTAGGATCTGTATTGAACTATCCTAGTGTCAATTTTCCGTTAAATCTGTACTATAACTCCTATAACTGTCGAAGCCATGTTTGCCGTCCTCTGTTTTTACTACCCGTTTTCTTTACTCTACTTTCATTACTTTCTTTCCGGCTGTTTCATTGGGTGATCACCATTTCGAGAGGATGGGACCAAGGCTTCCTGAATACCGGCACCAGAGTAACCCGGAATTTATTCTTCTCCTATCTATTACTTCTTGCCTCTTCTGGATCCGATCTAAGTGTTTGAAGGGTTTACTAACGTACTGTTTTACCTGGATAAGAACTGAAAATTCTTCTTGCCAGTTCTGGGTCCGAAGTAAGTGTTTAAAGGGTCTAAGAGCATACCACAAAACACCTGAGTAGTATACTTAGGGCTTAGTATAGCTTTGGGCTTAGTTGAGGATCCGCCTCTTAGATGTGTCCTTTATCAATTTTCTATACATTCAGATCAGAAATAAGTTACTATTAATACTCTGTATATATATTTCATTAAACTAAAATCTTTTCCAATACAAAGCAAATACTTCCATTGATATTCTGGTAGATTTTCCTCCGTTTCTCCGGCTAAGTTGTAACTCCTTAGAATGTTCTATATTATCTGTTATATTTTTCCTAGCAGGTTCAATTATAAAACATTGGTGGTATCTTGTTAGGATCAAGAGTTGTGAATCATCCACATCTATTTTGTTAATATTTAACGTATTTGATAAATCTGGTTCTAATTAATTTCTTTAAACAAAATTTCTTCCCTCTGCCATCATTAGCCAACAGTTTAGATTGATATAAAATGCTGTCTTACTCCTGATTTATTATATACTCAACAGACTGGTCTTCACATTCATGTTGAGCAACTTGTAAGGTATATGTATCAGGAAAACAGGTCTTTCTTAGGATGAGACAAGAGTTTTTTTTTTTTCATGATTCACTGACTCAGTAGAAGGAGCTATAACGACCTCATGGTCCGATTATTACACTTAAGGAAATCATCAGGGCCATACATCAAGAAAGAGCTGAGCATTGTCAATCGTGATATAACGAAAAGAGTTTATGATCTTTTTTTACCAAACCATTGATTCACTTATCAACCATAATTCTCTTTAAGTAAATTTATGAGCAGAGTGCCTATCTCTAATCACAATATTTTCAGTCTATTCTTCCCAGCTGCTCAAAACTCTCCAGCATTATATTTCTATAGTATAGAAGCCTTTCTTTTTCATTTTCGCTGGTACATTTAATATTGTTAGTACAATCACCAGTTTCATATGAATATCAATTTATATATAGCTTAAAAAATCAAAAAAATCCATGGAGTAAATATTCCAATATAATAATAAGTATATCATCATAAAAATCAATATGTCATTATTGTTTATTGTTATAGAATATCTAAATCATAATCAATAAGCACAAATCTTGGGTAAGTTAAAATGTCTTTATAAGATATAAGTTAACTAATATACAATACTGTATTTAGTATAATAAAATTCAATAGATTTGTTATTTTTCTTGAACAGCTCCATTGTTGAAAATTTCCATTGAATGAATTTAAATAAAACTGCATAATTATTCAATTATTCACTACCACGTCGCTGTGTTCTCATCTATGAACCTGAGGAGGGAAGTAATCCAAAATTTAATAATTTGTATGCAAGCTGTCAGCCCGTTAGCAAATTGAAAAAGAGGTTGAGAAAATATCGTCCTTCATTTGCATAACTCTCCGGCAATTGACAGTGTTCGACCTCGCCCAACCGTTTCATAATTTAGGTTCCCTATTTTTACTGATGTTAACAAAATTTTAGGGAGAGAATATTGTGTACAACAGAGAATCGTATATCATTCATTATTTTATACTATATATTTTCACTATCCAGTGCTAATAAACCAACGATTGGCTGTTTTTATATAGATTAATATAATAATATACATAAAAGATGTAAAAGAGTTTTTTTAAAAATTTATTTAATGATATTTACAA
>NW_027104700.1:1923188-1939942 GCF_000696795.3 Halyomorpha halys | reverse complement strand
TTTTTTTCCCTACAGTTTCCTTTTACAATCAATTTCGGTCTATACACCAAATACAAATGTTTCAATTCATTCCTTTTTTTTTCTTTCTCATTTCTGCTCCTCCAATTTCACCATTTCACAATTTTTTATTTCACCCGATTAACAAAATCGCTCTCCGGAATTCACCCTTCTAGATCCTCCTTCATAGTCACAGCAGTAGATCAGTTTGCCAAAAACAAACAAATAGATACATTTTACGAGAATAAGACTTACACATAGATTCAAAGGAAAATATAATAAAAAGCCGGTTACAGGAAACACTTGAATGGATAAATAAGTTTAAAAAAAAAAATAATAATAATAATTTAATGAATAAATACGTTAAAACACACAATAATCTCCGAGCTAATTCCCATGCAGGTGATGGTGTATGATCCCCAGGGAGTCCAAAATAATATTTTCCGCCAAGATCGCAATATCACCGATGCTAACACCTAGCCCTTCTAAGAAGCTCCTTGTTCTATCTGGTATTGTTCCGCGAGATCCAAACCAGAGGCCTCTCACGGTGAACTCTCTCTCTCCGAAGGTCGCGCGGAATTTTTCCTTAAGGAAAGGGACGCATTTTTCATATATTTCCTTTTTTTCCCTTTCCACTCCACCTTCCTGTTCGAGGTCATTACTTTCAAATCTTACCGTCGGATCCAAGGCAAGAGCCGTGTCTCCGACTTTTGTACACGCGACAATATCGGCATATCTTACGCATCCGTCGGTGTCAATACAATAGACCTCCTCGAAGCAGGTGAAGCCTTTTCTTTCAAGGAACTTCATCAATTCTTCTTTGACCCTGTGGTGGCGGTGTGTTATAAGGAGGGAGTTGTTGGGGTATTTTCCCAGCATATGAGCTGGTGTTTCAGACTCTCTGCCGCATTCGCGACAGAGGGACCCAACCTTGCTGTCCACTGGCTCCTGGGACTCCACGCAGGGGTGCGTAGTTGATATTAAGTTTCAGGGGGTTAGCCCATTCTGACCCCGAGAGTACCTGCTTGTCACATACATATCTATTTACTCACACTTTGGTGCCCCTATGGATATTGCCCCCTGGAACAAGTACTGGTTGACAACGTTGATCTTTTGTTCCGGTTTGAGGAGGCATGAGCTCACCGACTTATCCAGGTTATTATTTAACTTTGTCAACACCTCTTCTCCAAATACTAGCTCTCTCGAAAATGTACATACAAGATATTTGATGGTGTCCTCGGCTTTTGCCGTTTGGATGACCTCTGTATTCTCAAGGCAGAGCTTTGTTGACCGCAGCTCTCCTTTGTCCAATACGATACCCACACTTTTCTTTGCACTAATTGCCAAATAGTAAATTTGATCATAATGATATGATATAGGCGTGCAGAGAAACTACCATTGGTAGCTTCTATTAATATTTCAACATTAAAAGGTCTCGAGACCATCTTCTTTTCAGGCTCCTAAAAGGATTAAATGGAAGAGGGAGTAAGTTAAAAACTAGTGGGTTTGGGCGCTTAGAAAGTTTATTTTGGAAGGTTTGATATCAATAGGGAATAAAGTTCAAAATAAAATTACTAAAACATAACAGACTTCAATTTCAAGAAGTCGCCTGCTAATGATATTTAATTTAAATTGTTTTATTTACTTTTTTGTTCAACTATATTTTCAAAACTGATTATGAATTTTGAAAAATTATTTATTAACCTTATTGTTAAATTAAGGGCTTTCTCTATTTCTCTCTCAAAGAAAATTTCATAATGCTCCATACATATCCACCTGAAAGGACGAAAATGTTTATTTTTCTTCACCATTACTGTAATTTCTAATAAAAGCTCTGAAACAAATATCTTACCTGGTCGAGTTTTTTTTATTTTGGGACCTTAGTAAGTAATTAAAAAATACAAATGAACGGCACCTATAAAAAAGTTTCTCACAGTAAGTGTAGTTCTAAAATTCTAAAAATAATTGAATAAGTGAGTTTAGGGAGTCCATTCTAATCAGTAATGAGGATAATTATTACATAATTTAAAAATTATGTATAAATTATTACATAATTTAAAAATTATGCATAAATTATTACATAATTTAAAAATTATGCATAAATTATAACATAATCTAAAAATGTAATGTAATTTGATTTCATTCTGTTGAGTTAGACACTTGTTTTAACAGCATGTTCTCATACGTCTAATGCATTTTTCGCTATTTTCTAATATTCACAAATTATCATTTAATTGAGTTAGTGACTCCATGGATTTCATTTCTCACTGATGCACTGATTCGGAATTCAAGTTGAAATTTGATATCTGAGGATATGAGTTAGTGTGTGGAAAGTAAATTTCGGGTTTCAGAAAACATTTCTCCCACCCCTCTATTTTCATTTTTTTTTTTCTTTTTGCATACTTTAAAAGAATATCTAATACTAACACGTTATTATATTCGAAAGAAAGCAATAAAATATTCAAAAACAAGACTGAAAAATTGATTTGGACCATTTAAATAATACAATTAATTTTATTTAGTCAAGTTTTGATTCGATTTAACCAATAACATCCAATAACATTTGGTTTTTTAAAATTCATTCCAAATTTTATATCTAACATTTTTTTTTCTTTTCAGATAATTTTAATCGATGATTATTAAACATCAATTAACTAATCCAAAAATATTTCATGAACCGAGATGTAATGAATGACTCGAGTCGATAGATAATTATGCATTAATGGAATTATTAGAGCTGAAGTTGTTGTCGCAGTAATTTAGTTGATAAATTAGTGCACAGACCTATGGCTACATTACATAGCGAGCTGTGCAAATAGACAGCGTAGACGTATTGTGTGAAACTTGTAATTATCTTCTACATATTCAATAGGCTAGTGAAGAGCAATCAATGATTGTGTCAGTTCATCCCTTGTATGCTATATTCATTGTTAGAATAAAAATATATGTATTTTTATAAGTAAAAAAAAATCACATTTTTAATATTATTTTTTAAATTCATATATACTTTTTAAATTTCTTGGGACCGGTACTTATTTTTTAAATAAATCAATTGATATCAATGTTAAGTCTCAACACTCTTTATTATATCATCAGCAGTCAAACATTTCAGTCAATTCGGCCATCCTCAAGTACAGGTAATTAATTCTTTAATTCTTTAGGCCTTCTGCCCTGGTAATTAATTACAAGTCAAATTAGGCTATTTTGTCAAAATTTCATTAATGTATTTTTAAATTTTTCATTTTAGATCAACTTAACGCTATCAACTATCATATTGTATGAAGTGTTAAGTTGATCTAAAATTAAAAATTGATGAAATTGTGACAAAATAGGGTAATTTGTCTTGTAATTAATGACCAGGACAGAATAGCCTGTAAAACGTTTTTTATTTTTTAATTATTGAATGTGAGGTATAAATTTATATTTAAGATTGTCCTTAAGGATAGCCGAATTGGCCGAAATGTTGGACTGTTGATGATATGATAAAGAGTGTTAAGACTTAACATGGATACCATTATTTAAAGAATTATTTTTTAATATACGAGGGCTGTCCAGAAAGTAACAGACGTTTTGGCCTATCGTGGCGATGGGATGGGGTAGAGCTGGCATCCTGTGTGTCCGAAAGTCCCTTCATTCAGTACGCATCCAGCTGTTGTAGCGTGAGGACTGTGCGTTTCCCACTTTGCTCTCTGCGAGTCGTCAAAATGTTCCCTGCAATAGAAAATCCCGCCATATGAGAAGTGCGGTCTGTGATTCCGTTTTTGTTGGTTCGAAAAAACTGGCCAATTGAAATTCATCATCAGCTTTGTGATGAGTAAAAACCTAGAGAGGCAATGGTGCATTGATTTTAAAAATGGCCGTACCAGTTTTCACGACACGTTGTAGCCATGGGACTGATGACCTGGCAATGCAAATCAATGACAAAATTCGTGGAAACCCTCGTTTCACGATTACAGAATTAGAAGAACCGATTACTGTCGGGACATTTTCATCAAATTTCACGGAGTATGGTACATCAATGGAGAAGCTTGGTTACCACAAATTGTGTGCTCTGTGGGTTCCGAAAATCCTAACGGAAGGCCATAAGAAACGCAGACTGGCTACAGGACTGACATTTCTCCAAGAATACTGCACAAAAGGTAAGTTCTTCTTCGTATCGTATCGTTACCGGGAACGAGACTTGGGTGAAGCATATCAACTGTGAAATAAAACATCAGTCGATGGAATGGGTGCACACACATTATCCCAATAAATAACGAAAGGTCATGGATACTGTATTTTGGGACTCCAAGGGAGTGTTTCTCGTTGGTTTTCTGGAACGTGGAGCAACAATCAACTCACAAAAGTATTGTGAAAACTAAGAAAATTACGGCGTGCCATAAAAAATAAGCGTTGGAGAAAACTTAGCACTAAGGTGTTGTTTCTTTAAGACAACCCACGTCCACACACGGCCAATCGTACTCGGGCACTCTTGGATGATTTTGGATGAGAGTGGTTGGACCATCTACCATACAGCCCGGATTTGGCGGCGAGAGATAACTACCTCTGCCCAGCGATGAAAAAAATGGCTCGGTAAACAACGATTTGATACTGATGCCGAACTACATGCCGGTATAAACCGGTGGTTGAAATCAAAGGCTGCAGATTTCTACAGAGAGGGTATTGAAAAACTTGTGCCAGGGTATGATAAATGTCTCAATTTGAATGGCAAATATGTAGAAAAATAGCTTAAGAGTGTACCTCTCAAATGTATATAATAAACATTTAGTTTTTCAGTTTGTGAATTATTTATTTCAAAACGTCTGTTACTTTCTGGACAGCTCTCGTATGTATTTTAACTTCCTGAGACTGTTTTTTCTTGTTTAAATAAATTAATTAGTATCCAGATTAAGTCTCAAAACATTCTTTATTATTTCTTTAAAAGTCTATCATTTCGGCTATCTAGGTCAATCTAATTATAAATTTACACCTTAAATCCAATTATTCTGATTCTAATTATATTAATGACCTAGACAGCCTGCAAAAAGTTTTTAAATAATTAGATGTGAGGAGTAAATTTATAATAAAGATTGCCCTCAAGGATGCCGAATTGGCTGAAACGTTCGACTTTTAAAGAAATAAACAAGAATGTTTTAAGACTTAACCTGGATAATAATTTATTTATTTAAACATTTTTTTTAAGTCAGTATGCCTGTACATCCTGAAATGATTAAGGCGGAAATACTAACTGGATCGATGGACGAAATTTGTAAGTGTCAGTAACTTTTCATCTTAATATAGCTATGTCTAATGTTAGTTAAAAAAAAAAAAAGAAAGAAACAGAAAGAAATACTCTACTTAGTTACTTCTTCACTTAGAAGGTACCAAATTACACCATCAAACATAATTACCCAAAGAAGAAAGAAGTAGAAAGAGAAAGAAGTCCTCTAATTATAGGACCAGGTCTAAAATGACCCCATTGGTCGGATTGTCCTTTATTTTCTAATTTATCCACCAAAAAATAATAAATTGAGAGTAGAACTTTCGCAGAATGATCTAACTGATAATGAAAATTTTTTAATTCCAATGTTCTTCTTTTAAATCTATTTAGATCACAAAGCACAAATATAAAGTAGGGAATACTTCTAAGAATTATACGACAAATAATGTTTGTAAGTTATAAACATTTAAAATAATACTAAGGCTTCTATTTTATGTTGTAATAAATAAAATAAAATAAGTATGGATATGGTAGTCATTAGTTGTGAACATAAAAAAAAAAATTAAAGAAATTAACACATAATAATTTTCTATGAATGTAATATAGGTATTTTTTTTTTCTTATTCTTCGCTAAACATCTTCATTTCCAAAATTAATATTTAACATACAATGTAAAATATTATTGTATTCTTGTGTCCCTAACTATAAATTTTATAATTCATGAAATTATAAATTGCTCTGCCTTTCATACATAATCCTCTCACATTAATTTTCTTTAGCTCATGCCATTCAAATATTTATGAGGTTGGCAAGGAGGGGATTTCACTTTGAGCCAGTAGATAGTGGTGCGGTTTCTTTTTTTTTTTTACAAAAATGAGTTTTTTTATTGTTTTATTTTCTCTCTCATATTTTTAGGTCTTTCTACAAACAAATCCCGTGTTATTTCGTTGATAACACTCAGTTTATGGCCAGTCATAATATATAGTGCAAAAATAATCATTTTCAATAAATTTTAATTTTTTATTTTCATATGTGGCTGATGCTTAAAAGAGAGAGATGTGAAGTTTTGTGAAGCGGTGATTGTTTAATAGAACGCACTCGTCAGAATTGGTTTAAAAATTTCGTGCTGTTGATTTTTCACTAAAAGAGGATACTTGATATCAATATATGTGATACACATTTTTTTTAAAATAATTTATTTATTGTTATTTACAACTGTATACAAATATAAACAACAAGTAAATTTGCTTTAGGTGACATAGTGACATGATACAAACATGTGGAGAATCTACCCACTGATAGAACTCCAATAACATTTCTAGAGAAGATCTCGAGGTCATCTTCTTTTCAGACGCCTAGGAGGATTATTAGGTAATGAAGGAGAAGCCAGTTAGAAACAAGTGTATTGGGGTGGTTGGGAAGTTTATCATGGAAGGAATGGTATCTGGTTTTGGCCAAATCGGCAACATATGGAACATTGAGATCCTGATGGATGACTTGACAAAGTAAGGATCATTAAGGATTTTACGAAGGATTTTAGACTGTAAGGATTGGAATTTGATGGTTTAGTGGAGCCCAAAAGCTGGACTCCGTATGTCTAGATAGGCCCTATAATAGTCATGTAGATCAGACTTTTGTAATAGATTGGCAATTTAGAACGTTTGTCTAGTAAATGTTGTAGATACACATTTTAAACGTAATTTAATCCACTTTTTTTTCTTTTTTTTATGGATCTCCTGCAATAACGATATTTGAAAGCTGAATTGCTTCAGAAAAAAATCTTGCTGTTAATTTGATGGGATTACACACGTGTATTTTGAGCTACAACGAGTTCTAATCCAAACAGAAAAAAACAACTAAAATTGCTTTCTACGCAAATGACTTATACTAAGAAAAAATTGCCTAATTAAATGTTCAATTTTTTCGAACAATATTGATGATTATTATTTTTTATTATCATTAAGTATCTTCAAAAAGAGTGGTCCACTGTTAAAATCCAACATACACACATTTTATTTTTAATTAATCTCATCTATATTGTATTTCTTATGATAGAGAGTATTCCCTTAGAACGTCTTAGCAACCTGAGTTAAATCACCCATTCGCAAGCTTCAAGGTTTTCAATACTTACAAATTATAAAATATTGAAGTAAGTAAATTGAGATTTTCATTACCTGAAGAACTCAGTATATTAAGGTGTTAAAACATGCTAATGCCTAAACTTTTAAATCACGGAGACTTATTCTGCAAGCAAGACGTATTCATTAAGGGGTCGGTACTTAACTTAAGTTCAATTACAAACTAGCACGGCATTCATTACTGCAAGAAATACACCGACCTCCTCAGTGAAAAAGTAGAGCCACTTGGATGAATGGACTGAGGCTATAATTAATATTCTCCAAGGGTAGAGGACGTGATCCAATTAAATAGGAACGTGGACTTGTTCTAGAACTTAGCTGGCAGACCGGAACAATACCAATCTATCAAGACCCGATTTATCGTCCGAACCCTCAGCTGTGCTTATGGTCTATGGCTTGAGGCTTAGCAACTTCATGCTAAGTGATTGAGTGAAAGATTCGGTCTTAGAAATTTAATGTTTGAGAGCTTGAAGACTGTGAATTTATCTTTAAAATCGGTATTTTACAGCAGGTGAACTTCGTTGTTGATTTGAACAAGTATTTTCACATTTAATACCTAATGAAACTGTATTATATTTTAGTGCAATTATTAATTATAATTGACGTTGTTGTGTTGACTGTCTGACGTATTAAAAATAATAAATTAAAAAAAAAAAAAGGCAAAACAGATTCTGGTAGGGTGGAACTAAATTTTTTCTTCCCCCCCCCCCTGAACGTATGCTTTTAGGGCGTCTGAATGTATACGAGATAGCAAAAACAGAATTAAGACGTCGTATTATTCTTTGTCCATCCACCAGTATTATGTTTTAAAATTCAAATAAATTATTTCATAATCTTTATTTTCAAAAATCTATTAGCAAATTTACCTAGTAAGTTAGCAAATTAATAAGATAAACCTCTAATCCTCAAAATTTACTTATCCTATTATGCCGTATTTCAGTGGATCCCAAACTTTTTTCGACACGGTACCCTTCTTGGGCTAAAAATATTTAGCGGCACCCTTATCAAACTAAAAAAAAAATGTTGAAAGAGTCCTTAGAGTGGTTAATTATTCTTGAAAATAACAGAAAAAAAGAAGTGTTTAGTAAACAAAAAAATGTAGTGTATATTTGCTGTTTTAATTTTTCTTGTCTTTTTTGGAAAATGTTGAGAAACTGGCATATGCTTGGGGCACCTCAGAGTGCCAGAGGGAACACTACCGTATTTTATCATCACAGATAACGCTTATGGGATATTTATAAATTTTGCTGTAGTAATCGATACACTTAATCAGTAATCAATGCCAGTAAGCAATAACAGGACCAAAATACATAAAGTTGTATATTTTTTTGCGTTCTAATACAAATATTAATCAATTAGAAACAAGGATTAAAAAATGTATTAACAGAAGTAAATATTGTTGGCAAAACAAATGAAATCTCTATTGAGATTATTTATACAAGTGGAAGATACTGAAGCAGGATATAAAATGGAATTTGTTTTAATTCAAACTTTGGGTACTTTGCCAATATTTATGGATACAGTAACTACTATAGCGGGATTACCTTAATCCTTTGGGTGTACTGAGAACAGTTTCATTAATCCTCCCACCTTCCAACCTCTGCTCAACTTTCGGGGTCGTTTCTCTACTCTTTAATGTTCCTACCAAAACCAAGATGCGAGTTACGGTGCACAATTTCTTTAATAATTTTATATAATGTCTAGCTCGTAATTTTACATTCCATAACCAAATTATTATAATAAATAACTCATGCAAAGGTGATGAGATCTTTTATTATTTTGCTATGCTGATAGCGGAGGAAACTCCCAAACTCGCAGAATAATATAATTATTTCATTTAGGGTGGGTAACAAAAAAAAATATTTGTTTCCGATTTGTACGAGTTATATATAAATTGATATTTATTTATCTATATTTTTGTACCAGCCTTACGATGTTGTAGACGAGAGCGAATTAAACAGTAATGGACTAAGCTGCAATACGGGGAAAGTTTCTCAAACTGGATATTACAAGAGTTCTAGTTGTTCCACTATCGAATCCAAGGATAGCAATGGTAACAATATTTAAATGATATTACTATTAGTATTATCTTTAAAATGCCAATTAGTTAAATTTACCACTATTTTTCGTTACGTTTTCACGGAGATATATTCTATTTAGTGCCGGCTTCAACTCCTGAATTATTAATATTTCTGAAAGAGAATTCTTTTATTGACAAAATAAATATATATATATGAAGCACATGATACATGAAATTTTCATACTCCCCATTTATTTCAACATTGGTAGGCAAGTGATAAAGATGTTGCTATTTTTATGATTTTCGAAAACAGAAAATACTTTTATTTGCATATTTCTGTTCCTTTTTTCTTCTTGTTTTATTCATAAAATTCTTCAAGATTTTGTATTTATCTATTTTGTATTAATGCTGACAATGGGCACTGATCATTATTTTTTTTAGATAAATAGAACTAAAGTTACTTAAGAAGATATTTTAAAAAATCGTTAATCAAGCCCTGTCAACTATTTCAATGATGATAAGCCCTAACTAATATTAAATACCACATAATTCTACATTGACATGGCGAGTTTAATTAAAATCGTTTCAGTATTTTTTTAAAATCGAAAAAATGTCAAAATTCAATTCTATGAAGTGGGACTTTCGTTCAATCAATTTTTAAGTTGCTGTTACATCCCATGCACATATCCGCCCTAAATACATAATTTCAGTTTTGTTACAATTTTCGTATTTGAGCTAGGCTGCTTACAAAGACACAAACACACACACAGACAGGCCATTTTTCTAGACTAGGTTATTTTAACTCTGAGCACCCTAAAACACGTATTTCCGTCGTAAACTCGAATCCGAAATATTCATTATCGCAATGAATTCCCTTTCTTTATATTCCACAAATAGGTAAGTGAAAGTAAAAAAATAAATAAATAAAATCAAGATCTCTTTTATTCTATACAATGAGGAGGAAGTTGTACCTCTACGAACATTTCGAAACCCCATCTATATTGCCATTACAGTTTCATTACTTTTGTTGTTGTTTTTTTTTTTTTTTTTCCAATAGCTTTTATATTTCAAAGTAAGAAATTTGATTTTTTTTACTTACTTTTTTAGTTTATTAAATATTTTTTTCCTATCGAGCCCTTTCTCTAAGATTTTTAGGTTTTACTTATTAAATCTATTCAACAACGATAGATATTTTCTTAGGTATAAAGGAAAAAGTAAAAACATGACCCTCCCCTCATATATCCCTTGAAATATTGGCACTTTAAGTATGTTCAAATCCTAGATTGTCTAAACAAGCCCTGAAGTCAATCTGGCTGCCCGCCATTTCCGTCTAAAACCCATAATTGACTGGCCGAGCTGATGAGTCACTCGTCAATCCACGTCAGTGGGCCCACACGTCGGCAGGTCAGTGATAACTCACGCAGCATGTCCGGTGAGTGAAGTAAAGGGACTGGGCGACGTACCATACCAAGTAGACGGGGCGACTATACCTAGACTACTGCTGACCTTAGGCCACCACTTATAGTATTCTTGTGGCAAATAATCCTACTGGCCGGTATTTCACCATATAAACATTACCATCACAAGCATAAATTCTCTTCATTCAAAACTTCCAACCAAAATACAAAATAAATAAAGTAATTAAATCTACTCACTATCTATTTAAAAAATATTTACATTTTAATTTATATATATGGCGTTATTGGGTTTGTTATGATTTAATTATTATATATATATTTCCATAATTTAATAGGGAATGGTAAAATATGCGTACATAAATGAACAAAGTATTTATTTACATTTAAGCTATCTTTGAATAATATAATATAATAAAATGATATAATGTTCCAGATGGATGGTTTGTTACATTATAAATTAATACCTAATACATATCTGGGTGGGTGTTGCATGGAGTTGTGTCTGGTTGGCTATCATCTCTTCATTAAGGATCTCCTGGAAGTGTTGAAGTATAAGATCTTCATAGCTCATTTTTCCTATTATCGAAGCGTCATTGATCTCTGTCCAGCTAGGAGTCCCCAGTTCCTCATCCCCAGTCTCTCTTGTTAAGTTCTCTTACCCTCCACTTTATTTCAGGGTGTGTCATCTTTTTCATTCTGATTTCTCATTGGCTACTATTATCAACACTCATGAAGCATAATACACAAAGAGGTACAAGTGGTATGAATAAACTATGATTGAGGTAGGTAGCCTTCTCATTGCTGATGAACACCCTTGCAATTCCATTAGGTCTAAAAGGTTGCTGAGATCTCTATAGAAGATACCTCTGTGTTGACAGGTGTCAATATTTTTTCAGTACCTTGTAATTTCCCAGGTATCAGGTACCTACGCGGATGTCGTAAAATAACGCAACTACGTTTATTCATTTATATACGTTCAATACATAGAAAATAGCTCTAGTCACATAGTTGTTTGATATAAAAAAATATATCATAAATATGAAAAAATGATAATTTGTAAAAAAATTCATGTTTGCTTAAGTCTTAAATGGATAGATTGGTTTCGCTTTTATATCGACCCTATGTTTCTAGGAGGGCTTGTAGTTCACAGTCTTCCCCATATAAATTTCACCCCTTTCTAGACCAGATGCTGGAACAAACACAAAATATCGATTTTTGAGACGTTAAAGTATTACGTATTACACGACGACTGCAATATAGTTTCACCAGTGCCTTAAAGAACATAAACAAAAATAAAATACTCTTATGTTTACCGGATAGTATGAAAACGCCCATAATGTTTCTTATGAATCGAGCTAAAAGCTCTGTTTTTTCGCTTGTGCTCAGGATTGTTTTTAAAGTATGAGAAGTTTAATGGAGTAAATTTTTCAGTAATTTTTTTCCTTTTATTATAAAGGGTATATTTTCATCTCAGATTGCTAAGTATGGCATTTAAAATAAAGCTCATTCCATGAAAATTCAACGTACTAAAAGTGTTTACGTGCCTGAATTCTGTTTTTTTTAGTTTCATAGGAATTTCTTCAAACTCGACCTCATTATTCGTCTGGGATAAAAATTAAATTTTACTGCTATAGTGGATTTTTAGGAGTAGTAAATAAAATCCTACGATAAAATGAATGTGCTGCTAAACCGAAGCCATGATATTTAGATGCTGAAGGCAGATGTAGATACCGTTAAATCACGGATATTAAACTGGTCAGGGGATGGTAAATATACGACGCGGGATGGTTTGCCATACGTTCGGCTAAAACCTCCTGAAAACCATCAATCTTCTGAATGATTGTAATATGCTTTTAGTAGCTTCGTTATTGTATTTATTTACTAAGTATAGTTCATAGTCTGATTTGAATATTGAAACCAAGCAATAAAACTTTTTTTGTGTGTGTTCTAGTGAATTTTACTTAATTTAAAATCCTTTTTTTCCTCATCCTCATGTATTTTCAAACTTTTCCGTATTTATAAACGTTCAGAACTTTCCATTTTATAGCACGCACATTTTATTATAATATAAAGGCAAATAGCGGACTCATTTTTTTGTTGTTAGTCTTCATTCAACTCCCCCACATGCTGTAGCATACACACCATAGTTTTATCATCTAAAGGTATGTGTTACGGCGGATAGGGGTTCAAAAGAAACTTTTAATAGCCCAATCGTGAAGAGTTGTGAAAATAAAATAAATGAATAGCCGATTTTTGTTATTGTTGTATTTTAAATAATTGAAAATAATAAACTGTAAAACAAAATATTTAAACATATAAACTAGAAAAATAAAATATAAAAAAAGAATTATCCCAATTTAAAGCTATTACAAAAATTAAATTAAGTTCAACAAAAAAGAAAAAAAAGGCTATTAAGATTAAATAGATTGAGGAAAACATGTCAGCCGATGTGTGTGTACTCAATGAGACTTAAAGGTGTATTGTTTTTTTTTTTTGCACAGTATAAAAACAAAAGAGGACATATTCTTTTAACACAACAAAAACATATGTTAAACGATCCTTTGTTTTAAAAACCATGTGTTAGCCGCAACAGTATGCAATAGCTCTTTTCAAGAAGAATATATATCTTTGCCATTTTTTTATTGTGGTAAATTTGCCTGGGATGAATGTTGCGCCCAGACACTACCTAAGTGTATGCCCGAACAATAATATGCAAAAAATACCAACGATAGTTTTTTTCCGACAAAACTCTAATTGGAGTCCTATACTGTCTTACCATGGTTAGGGGTCCATTTTTTTCCTTCATTTTGTGGGACCGCCACTCAATGAAAAAAGTCAACGGCCCCAGGCCGGATTCGAACCGGCACCACCAATAGACATCAAATTGGTAAAACTGCGTCTTAACCACTGAGCCAACGGCTCAACGATAGTTTTAATACTTTTTCAAAGTTAAAAATTTAAATTCAATCCATATAACTGCACGAGAAGCCTGCAGTTTAGACTAAAGATCAAATCTTTCTCATTCTAATATTGACCCATAACAATTGAAGATCAATAGTCTACGTATTAATTTAAGCAGCCAAGTAGTAAGTAATCTATCATAAAACTTTTCAATATTTTATTTTTGCACATGTCTGGGCGGGTTAAAATTTCATTGGGGCGGCCAGACGGAATGAATCTCGATTTTCTTACTAAAGTAAGATTAGGTAGGTTACCTGTACAATAACAAGTAAGGGTGCCAGAAATGGTCAGATGAGTGGAAAAAAACATTTCTTACTATTTTTCAAAATTAGTAAGTTTTAATACAAAACTACCATGTTGAGGAAATGAAAATATCATTGGAACTGAATACAAGCGTTTCTTCCGTCAAAAACATATTACTATTTTCATCGTAGGATATATATCGATAGTAAGTACTACATAGTACTCGTACTAACATAACTAAAACTTGATATTTAATGCTAAGAAAAAAAATTCATCTTCTTATTCCCGAGATTAAGATATTATTTTAAATATTTACTAATAACAAGCTAATAATAATAAACGAAACTACTAAAATCAAGATTTTTTCTTCGTCTACCATTCATTAGTTTGAAAAATATCATTCTGTACCGAACATAAATATTTGATCTTCTTAAACCGTAAAAAAAACACATAAAAATTTGGTAAATTTTAGCGTGATATTTACGTGTAGCTGAGGCATAGCTGAGATGGGGAGTGAATTAATTTTATCCTCCCTAATTTCCCTCTCCCTGAGAATTTCTAGATCAAGTTTCCAGCGCAAACAGAATAAGTTATGAACCTACTCAGGGGTAACATCGTTAAACGGATATCACATTCAGGTAGTGTATAAGAAAATTAAATTTATTGAAAACATAATTTCATTTGTGCATCCTAGAAGAACACATTATTCATATTAACATTAACATGAAAAAACAACTTAATACTGCTTAATACATACTGAAAACGATTCAGACTTATAACTACAGAAGGCAATGACTGTTATCTCACAATGCATCTGCCTAACTATTTTATGGTTAACATATATCAGTTCTCACAAGTCCATCACATCACTCTCTTTCTAAACGCGCCTTTTCCCCCTTCCCAGATATTTATTTCTATTTTCATAGGCTCTCTAGGCCCCGCCTGGTTTCCTAAATTATATGATTGGTCCAACGCACTTCCCCTATTTCCATGCACTTCCTACCCCCTCTCCTCAAGTATGCCTATGTATTAGCTAACTCTGGCAACCAAAAGGAGAGCTATCTGTAACCACTAAAATATATGTTGTGTTTGTAAATATGTATGAATAAAGTCATTTTAGTCTTCATTGTTATTTAAGTTTGTTAAGTTGCGCAAATCGTAACTTGAAGAACGCACTCATGCCTAATATTTGTGTGTGCATCCATCAAAGTATTAAGAGATTAATATCTTAAGCAAAAAATCAAACAATAGTTTAAATTTAAAACATTTTTACTTACACAGATTCAAATTCGGACTTCATGCGACTTTAAAAATTTACAGGCATACAAACAATCTATGTAAGTGATCAAGTCATTGACACATAGGCTACAATACAGCTAACGATATCTTAATGGTTGTTATTAGTTCTTCTTGACTTAACTAATTAAAAGTTCAATATTGAAAAATGTGATCTGTTGCTCTCACTTTTCCGCCTATCGTGCGATTTTGCATCCAAATATCATCTTATGTTTACTGCAGGCGCAGGGAAAATAATCTTCTCGAAAATTAATTTATCAATCACCGCAATTACTGCTCAATCTAACACAAATGAGTTGGTTTTGTAGAACTTTTCCAAAACGACTGGATAACCGGACCTTCGACCTGGACTATGGTATATTAGCTTTTGTTTTCTATTTCCAGGAATGTTTTGGGAAATCTAGTCCTAGCTAAATCGTTGAAAATAGTAAAAAAAAAGTTCGCGATTTACATCTTTAGGGCGTGTCCTATCAAAAAATCGAATCGGGAATAAATAAATTAGTCTTTAAATCTGATTAACTATCAGAAAACGTGGAAAAAATCCTTTACCGATTCTACAGTTAGGTATTGATTGCAAGAACTGTAATAGCATAGAAAATCAACTATACCCTCAGAAGACTTACCATACGCCACTGCTATGACCCTGGAAAAATCAAATCAAAATTCCCAACGTGTGAACCTATGAATTTATTTGAAAGAGGGGCACAAAATGTTAAATAGCCATTACAGGATTAATGAAACCTTCCAAAAATTAATAAAAACAGTCTATATCCCGACAGTCCAGGTCTTAGGTATTTTTACCTGAAAAGTTTTAATTAAGTTTTGTAAACTTGCTTACTTGTGTTATACAGGATGCAGAGTACTAATTTTTCATGAAAATATATAATATAAAATCTCAAAAATTTAATCATTTTCGTTTTTTTCCCATTTCATGAAAGCCCTATTTTTTTTTTTTTTAACCACATAAACTAGTAATAAATAAGTGTGAAGTTCTAACATTTTTTAGAATATTACATTCACTTATTACAAGGAATTATTAGTGACATTATTTAAATTGATCGTTATCATAAACTATATGAAATATGTATTTTAATTCATTCATCCGTCCTTTGTCTCCATCATCCTGTATCCATTTATGAACTCAACAGCTTCGCCCTGAAAGGTTTCACTGTGTTAAAAAATAAGTGCCATCAATATCATGTTTGTGGATTAGAGAGTTATTGCTTTAGTGGAGAACTCCCTACGCCATATTCCGATGATATAGCACTTCTAAATCATCGGCCACTACAGTTACAAATGCCCGTGGATAGGGTAACCCCTTGCGCAGCCTGCCTCTGTCATACCCAACAAATGCTCCAACTAAATCATCTTCTCGATGACTTGACGAGTCCTGGAATAAAAATACTGATTTTTATTTTTGAAAAAAAAAAATGTATTTCTCTTTCTCTCTCTCTCTCTCTCTCTATATATATATATATATA
>NW_027104700.1:1904580-1923123 GCF_000696795.3 Halyomorpha halys | reverse complement strand
ATATATAATGTATTATCCTACAATAAGAAAATGAAGTTTTTATTGAAATGAATTAATACAGTGTGCCACAAAATAAGAGTATTAAGTGTTTGTGTTCAAATACACATTAACACAATAATTACAAAACTAGAAAAAACAAATCTAAATAAGAACAATTAAAAGAAAACAAAATTAAACTAAAAAAAATATATCAATATAAGATAATACTACTTGGATTTGTATAAATAATTATATGAACCTATATTAAAAATATAACCAAATAAAACTGGTCCCATGATAAAAAAAAAATTATGTACGGACAAAGAAAATTAAATTTATGTAACAACAAAATAAACACAGTATTCATATTCGTTAATGTCGACAATAGTTATAGTACAACAAAACTCATTTATTTTGACTGGCCACATAGTATCATTAATACCGGCCACCTAAGTAAACTTTTCTGGATTAGACAAAAAACTTGGCTACTGTCGGCAGTGCTGACCACTGCTGCGGCCCTAGGCTGGAGAATCCAGAATAAATTCCTTGTCCACTTAATAGAGCTTTTTTCCCCTTCGGGGCCGACCCTTTTCAGATTAGTCCAAGTGTTTTCGCTGGAATCCTTTGGACCACAGTGAAAACCAATGTTTTTTTTCTCGTTTTTCTTTTCTTTTTTTAACTTTCTACTCTATTTCAGCAAATGTTTATTTTTTCTTCAGCAATCTATAGCTTTTTTTTTTAGAGTCGTAAAGGCTTTCAAATAACGTAGGATATGTTTTCGTCAACCATGTGAAAATTCTTATTTGATATTATCATCATCTTTATATATTATTATTAATATTAAGTCTATCAATATGTCTCAAAATGTACTGAGATTGAGCTAATCCCACCGAAGCAGACCTGCTTCAAGGCCGGACCACCACTTGGCGGAAATAAGTCAGATAATAAAGAAGAGTAAGGAAGTAACAATAGATTGTACGGAATTGTATCAGTGTCACTAGTTTGCTATATAAGACACTCTAGGACAACAAATTCCCAGAACAGTTCTATACATTATTGAGATAATTCCTGCAGCACCATTCATTTAGAGTTCAAGTGGGTGAAATGGTGTCTGAAAAGGTCTTTCTCACCAATGGGGTATCTCATCTGTACTATTGTATTAACTTCTCCTTCCAGAAGATCTCTCCTTAAGTTCTATAGGATAGCAATTTTTAAGAACAGGCCGGCAGACAGTGTAGTGTACCTGGGTATCACTTTTGATACCTGAATTGACTTGGCATTAATAAAAAAAATAAATAAATAAAGCTTGTTAGAACCAAGGCTTACCGGCTTAATCACCTGATAACATATCCTGAGCTTTTTCTCCGCCTCAAATAACTGATTAACAAAAGTCTTCCCAGACGTACCCTCTTTAATGGACAAGCTATACTGGCTAAAATAGCACCCACAACAGCGAAGAAACTCCAAAAGTTTCAGAGTAGCATTTTGAAACGTACTGTGAAACATAATTTTTTTGCTAAGAGCGAAAACTGACAACATTCATACGAAAGTTGAACTACAGACTGTGACGGAATTCATCTGACGCAGGTATATTAAATTCTTTGATCAAAGAATCTTCAAGAAAGAGAAGAAAACAAGTTATAAATATTAATATTTACAAAGTAATTAAATGTCATACAAAAAAAAAAATCTGTATTGGTAAGGGTACAGAGTATTGGACTTAGTCCCCATGTATTTGATGAAAGTTATGATGAAAAACTTTTTAGTCAACCTCAGTTTCGAATAAATTTGCGGCAAACTGAGATTCTCCCGGAACATTCTAGCATTCTAGATGGTCATTTAAAAGATGATCTTTTTTCAGGATATTACTATTATATTTTTCGCTTTTTTTTTATATATATACCTCCAAAAAACTTGTATATATTTTTATCATTTTTGTAGTTATTTTAATATTTATTATCTATTTGTTATATTATTTTTTTATGTATAAAAATATATCAATCTATCACTACATTTATCAATTATATAACATATATACTTCAAGGTTATATTCTTATTTATTTAAATGAGTATTAGTTTCTTTTTGTATTTTAGGTGTGTTTTATTTATGTTAAAGAAAGGGAAAATAAGGGGGAGAAAGAGGGAAGTTACATTTGGTTGAAAGAGAAAATATAAAAAAAAAGAAAGGATAGAAAAGAAATAATGATAAAACAAAAGAGAGATATTAAAAAAAAAATTGATAATGTATAGAAAGAAGATAAAGAAAAAGAATAAATTGATAAAATAAGCAAAGCTTTGAAAGAAAAAAAAAAGTCATATGACATTATTATATATTGTTTATATGTTATGCCTATATGCTGTAAGATTAAAAAAAAATCTGGTTAGATTTGATTTGTGTAGCTAGCAAGTTAGGCTTCACAATTTTGTGGTTTTTGTTTTTCTTCTCTGCCTTTTTTTTTATTTCTAAGCCCTATTGGTGTGTAGGATTTGATATAAGGAAATCTCTTGTACTGGATGTAGTGATTTCTAATTATAAATTAGAATGTTTCACTGAACTAACCCAGACTTTTCATTTTGGCAAAATTAATGACGAGCGTAGTTTTCACTTTGAACGTGGTAAATATAGTTTGTTGCCAGTGTCAGTTCTCATAAAGGGGATTTGGAGCTTATCTTTTAAATGTAAAATGATAAACATTTTGAAACTGTACCACAGCGCTCGTGGAAAATTAGAGAAAAGTTTTAGAGTTGGTAATTAAATCGGAACAGAAACAGTTCGTTCCAGCTGTCTAAAACTTACACCTCACGGTTGGAAGGATTTTATTAATTACATTTTATATAAACATCTATCTACTACTTAATTTTTCTCTCTCTTCTTTTTTATCTCACCTAATATTTATGAACCATACGAAGAATGCCAAGAGAAAGATTCAACTTAAACTACTCCATACCACTAAAAATTGAGCTATACAATCCATAATGAAACCCTAGATCAAATAGATTAACTCTAAACCAAAATTAAAATTTACAAACCGAAATAAAAAAAGTATGTACAGGATGAGCTCTAAAAAACACCACCCATCATGCAGATGATTTGTTCATCTAAACCATATCGTTATTTTCTTCTAAATACATTAAATATATAATGTCGTGAACTTGACCCTAATTGTCTCTCCCAATCCTCAAAAATAACTCAGACTCTTACTTTAAAAAATAGTGGTTGATAAAAATATGTCCAATTGAATTATTTTATTGTTAAGCATTCAAGGATTTTTAATTTAGGAATTGTGCCTTAGATCAGAATTCCTTCTTTATCGTCCCTTCACCTGTGGGTGAGTCAGAGAAAAATTAAGCCGTTCTTATCTTTCCTTTTTTTGTGATTGGTCTCTAGTTCCTGCAATAGACCAGTGGTTCCCAAACATTTTTGTCTTGCCACTCCTTTTGATTGTCCTATCGCCTAGTTTCTCGGAAAAATATTACTTAGCGCCCCCTGGAAATTATTTCTTTTAATTTAATAGCAAATAACAGGAACTATATATGTATTTATGTTTTTACTCTTTTCGTAAAATTTAGCAAAGAAAGGTCAATTAGAGACATTGAACTTATTATATGGATATTATAAAACTATTTATTGAATTCAGAATAGAATGAAATACAAAAAAAGTTAAACATTCGAAATCATCTTAATGGGAAGGATGAATGGGTGTCCTGCTACCAATTTAGTAATCCTCGGCTCTATTTTCGTTAGCAGTAATATTGTTGACAAATTTTTTTTTCGGCCATGACTCCCATTGGAATCCTATGCAGTCCAACCATGGTTGGGAGGTCAAAGTTTTTCATTTTGTGAGACCGCCACTCAATGAAAAAAAAATTCAACGCCCCAGGCCGGAAACGAACAGGCACCACCAATATACATCAAATTGGCAAGCCTGTGTCTTAACTACTGAGCTACAGGAGGCTCAACCATGATAACCGATAATGTCATCATTCAATGACACCCGACTTCCACCATCCAATGACACCAAAACCCAATATTTGTCCGATGAAATATAGCCCCACTAACCCGAATACCTCAAATCTGACCACACATTTCAGAAGTATATTAAAGTGGAGGCGTATAAAGGAATCTTTCTGCCTTATTCATATTTCACAGATTAACACAGTTCTAACCATTGAAATGTATTTTTTTTCAATTTAGCACGCTTTGTAAAAAATTCCCTATTCTAAAAAATATATATTACTATTTTTCTCTTATTTATTCACTTTTTTAAAATGTCATAGGGTTTCTTGAAGGCATTAATAATGTGATTCGTCATCGTTTTATTCCTACCGTTCTTCCGAAATTGCTCTAATAAAGAATATTTAATCTTGATCACATTTATCCTTTCCGTAATTAGGGTTCGATAAGCCAAATTTTTTGTTCTGCCATTGAGAGAAACCATAGATACAACAGGATTCTGGATTCAATCTTGTTGGCATTAGAGGCCACGGAAATTCCTCAACAGGTATCATAATCCTTTTTGTTATTGTTCTTTACCATGAAAAGCATTATGGAATCTTTCTTGATTTTTCCAACATCTTCTTATCATGCTTCCATAGTTCAGTGAGTAAACTAAACGAGGTTGTAACGAATTGTATATCGTATACACATATTGATGGTTTTAACGCCCTTATGTACACCAACAAGGGTAAGAATGGTGCGTCATCTAGCAGATTCCTATGCCACTATAACTAAACTTAGACCTTGTACCTCAGAGTTAAATGACATTATACTACTCTTTACCTTTCAGGTACAGAATTTTTCTTAGTTGATTATTACCATTTTAATTTTAACTTGGTTTTAGTGTACGTAGACATATACAATGTAGACTTGAAATGACGTCATTTACCTAACTCTAAGAATCACAGAATAATTTCACTAAACGTTTGTTATCTGATAAATTATAATCAACCAAGAGTGACATGCTTTAAGAAAAGGCCCATTAGGGCATTTGGCCTTGAGGCCATTTTGATTCATCCATGCCCAGAACTTCAGAATCAAGATATACAGATGAAGAGGGCTTGAAAGCTATCCTCCCTCATTTTACCAAATCTCACTGACTCCGATAAAAGCTTTTAGTTCAATTTCATCTCCTAATTGAATTAATGCTCTGCTTAGAAATTTCAATGCTTCTTCCAATTTTAACTTTATTTAGGAAATAATTTGATATTACTGAAAAAAAAGGAATGAACTCAAGTTATATTTCAATCCGTTTTCAAGAAAAATACTTATTGAAATATTAATAGATGACTGTATATAATCGATTGTAGGAAGATAGCCTTCACCCTACTTTGCAGAGCTTCATCAAAGATAACTGAGAACAAGATTCAAACATTGTAAAATATGATAGAATAGTAGAATATAAACAGAAAAATTATAAAACATTATATAAAAAAGAGGAACTCATTAAACTAAAAGAATGTAACTATAAATGAATTGAATACTAATTAATAACAAGTACAGTAATGAGTAATTGAATTACAAATGTATAACTAGAGTATTATTATTACAAATCGGTACAAATTAGAAGTTAATCTGTACCTAATGTTAAATAACGGAATCGGCATTCATTAATGTTTGTCTCATGTGAATAAAATTGCTTTTTATTTATTAAACAGTACTTTGGCTTATTAAAACATGTTCCACTTCCCTTATTAATTTAGTCTTATCTTTTTTTCTAAACTAAACGTCCAACCAAAGGCAACTGCTATCACCACAGTATGGTTTACAGCACTTCCTGAAAAGATCAGTACATTTACAACAGTTCACATTGAACCATTCGGTTAACTGTCCTGTTACGTTTATTCATTATAGGAGATATATTGGAATTCTTATATAAATAAATATTAAATATTTCCATTAACAATGTACAGTAAAACTTTGTTATGACGCTCTCATTCATCCTATAGAAAAAAGAGCTGTATGGCCGTAAATTCTTAAAAAACTCATTATATATATATATATTTAATGTATCTAATTTTCGTATAAACAAAAGCGTAGTAAAACGCTAAAGTCTCCATTTTTAATTGTTGTGTTTTAAATTTTTCTTAAAAAAAGAAAAGAATATTCTTTGTTTTAATATTTCGATGAACATTACAAAAAAGTAGGAATCGTCTGTAATGCGTTCAAAACTTGACCTATTCTGTTTTATGACGCTTCTATATTTTAAAACAAATACCTACAAGTTTTGATAATAATTGCAATTATATGATATAATAATTAGCGACATTATTTCCAGCTGGTGAGAGAGAAATGCATTGCGACAACATTGAGTACTTCCCGAAAGAAGAGTACAGCCCTGATCCAAATGACTCCACGATGGCCATTCCATGTGAGTAGAATAGAAAAATATTACTATAATTTGTATAAAACATAATAATATAAAACTAATATTTGTGTAATATTTATATAATATTAAAATATTTTAAAAGTGTTTTTTGTTAATTATATAGTATCAAAAATGATAAAGTATGAATTCCCTGTGAGATAGGCTGGCTAATCCATTTTATGGCAAACTTTAATAATAGTAACTGGCCTTTTTTTAAATGACCCATCTTCCTCCTTTAAAATATATTTAGCCTATGTGTATCAAGGTTTTATAAACATGTTTAAATATTGGAGATAATATCACTAAGTCAAAAAAATAATTAAATCTATATATTAATTGATAGTGACAACATATCGTTAAACTAAAACGATAAACTATATTTTATATCCAGCTTTAATTTATATTATCGATTTAAATTTAATTATATCTATAGGTAATAAATAATATAATTTGATTAGATTAGAGAATAGTTTATTTGAAATAAATTCTATGAAAAATAAAGAACCAGTAACAATATAATAATAAAAATAGAAGTATTTAAAAAAAAAAATAAACAGGTTAAAGGGTTTTTTTTTTTCAACCTTTAACACACAGGTTTTTGAAAAAAAAAAAAAAATTAATGTAAATAACACAATTTAGAACATTTTCTTGGGCGAAAAAAACAAAAATAATCAAAATTATTAATTTTTTAATTTTAGATATCGGTCATAATAACCTAGCTCCCAATGTAATTTTAAAATTTACTCATATTTAAAACGATTTTATAAAATATTATTTTAAACGCACATATTAATATAATAATGGTAATTTTTTCAAGCAAAAGTTTTAAAATATCTAATTTTTTTAACTTTCTGGATGAATTAAATTAAATGGATTTTTAAAACAAATTGTGGTTTATCGGAATAAATTAAAGGATATTCATGGTCTATTTATCTCGTATAAAATATTGATTTATGTTATAAAAAAAAACCATGCATCGGCCGGGAATCGAACCCGGGCCGCCCGCGTGGCAGGCGAGCATTCTACCACTGAACCACCGATGCCTCTACTCTAGCCCTAAAAATTAGTAATTATAACGTTACTTTGCAGTATGTTTACTTATGTAAATTATATTGTATATATTGGAGGAGAGAGGTGGTATTTGACGAATATTATTTTCATTTCATGTTTTCTTTAAATTCATCCCATTTTAAAACGTCAGAATATTATTTCATTTCATTTTTTAGGAGTATTAGAATTTTAGTGTAATAAAAAAAATCTAGGGAAATTCGGACTATTGTTATCATTACCATTATCACGCTAAGATCGAAAACGGGATTACTCATTCAACTAATTTTCTGTCATATTTATTTAGAAATTAGAACTAGTTGCTTTTCGAAAAACAATATGTTTAATTTGACAACAATTTTTTCTTCATTTTTGAATTACACTTGTCTTATCAGAAATTTTAGAACATTAGTTCTTAAAAAATAAACTAGAAACATTACAATAACAATTTTTCTGTAAACATGTAAGAATTTTATTGGTCAAATTTAAAAAACAAAGTTCAAACGAAAATCTACCACCCAAATAAAAAAGATATATAAAGGATGATTAATGCAAATCATTTTCATATTATTGCTTATGTTATTCATTACACTGATATCATAGTTTATTATACTTATTTAATTGGATTAAATGGGATAGGCCGAGCAACAACTGACAAGTGTTCATTCGTAAAGAGAATATCGCTGAAATATCACCCATAACCAATCTAGCTTGACCCCATCCACTTTCTCTTATCTGTTTCACATCGAGTCCTCCTATATGAAGTATGGAATATTCATTCTTCATTTCCATTTTGTCGTTCTCGTATAGAATTTCTGTTAATTTGTTATGAGTTATACGAAAAAGTTAGATTCTCGTTCCGATTAGTCACTAGTATTTTCTTGGCCAACAGGTTGAAGTCCCGCTGGCCGCTGGTTCCCAATTCAAGGAACATCTTCCACTATTGGATGATTGATGGTTGGACACATGGTGTTGTTCCAACTAAGAGCTACCAATACCAGTGCCGAAAGTTCGTTTTTCCGAACATCGACGAAATGTTAGGACCACAGCTAGGTCGAACATTCATAACAGCAGCTTTCAAGTAAAATTAGGACCAAAACCGTGTTTCATTAGCCTGGTGCGATATGTTCCAAAATCGGTATTAACGAATTCCTTGGCTGATGCATGATCAGCATTGATTGCCAAATATTCATGTGTCAAATATGAAGACAATCATGGTACGAATATCTTTACAATGTGCCTGATTGGGTACCTGTGATGTCCTGGTACCTTAAGCAAGTATGTTATCATAACGATAAGTTAAAAAAAAACCTTTTTATTTGGTAATTACTCCTATATTATGTAAGATAAACATATTTGAAACGTTGTTTTTATTAATTATTAGTCTTGTTTCATAGACAGATTATTTTCTTTCTGTAGTTATTAATAAATCACTTATTTACTCATTACTACTATTTTTTTTTAAATGTATTTTATTTCGCTCGTTTTGGTTTATGAAGATATTACTTATTTCTAGAAATTAAAAAAAAAATATGCTTGAAAATAGACTAATGAATAGTTGTTAAAATAAATATAAATTTAGGATCAAAAATGCGTTGCTGCTTATTAAGGGAAGTTTATGTTGGTTGATGATGATAATTTTACCAAGATATTTTTATGCCTGTGACTTTTAAGCCTGTGCGTAACTTTACGTACACCTTATCTCCTTTGCAGTCAAAGATAAAAAAAATATGAGAATAATTAAAATGAAAAGGTACCTAGATAAGTACATTAAATATTGCATTCAAATATTTATTCAATTTTTGTTTAAAATAATAGAAAGTATGCACTTCCAAATCGAAGTAATTTCATAAATTGCAATATAACAACCAAAATAACGAACGATAAAATATTTTAAGCAAGTAAAGGTTATTAGTGAATTAAAAGACACCCTATTAATATAATTTTTTTTTTTTTATCTGTGATTGCGATTGAATATAGTTGGAAATTTATCTATACCTCACATGATTTTAGGATCTTCTGATTTTGCGACGAAGTTTGAAGAACAAACTCCACTAGGGTCCATCCCATTAACTCCGGCTGTAATAATCCCTAATCTCATTTCAGGAGATTAGCCGGGAAATTGGGTCGGTGATGTCTTCATATCGGGTGTCGTCCCCAGGGTGCAGAACTAGGGGTGTCCAAACCGTCTTCCCAAACTGGATCTGGCAGCCGGGAATCGATTTCTCACTTTAGACTGGGCCTCCCTTGCCTCTATTTTCTCAAAGAAATCCAATAATAAGAAATTAGAACCTTAATTGCCTAAAATAGGTTGAATACCTTTCAGGAGAGTGACAAAAGTTTCTTGAAATTGAACGCTCTCGTTCTCTTCGAACCTCGATCAGGTTTAGTTCAATTTTGCATTTAAGTTCCATTGCCCCAACACTATGATTCTGCGTTTTCAGATTCATACAGCAGCGCCTCGAGCATTTCAATCACGATTGGTGAAAAAAAAAATTATGTATTTTGTCTTCTATTTATTTTTTGTAAAAATTTGTTCGATTTTATTCCGTAGGTATATAAAATACGAAATTTCGTTTCCAAGTAAGAATATTGACCTGATTCTTGCTTAAAACATTTCGAGTACCAAAAATCAGGAGTGTAGTCGGTATGTTTATTGTTCAATGATAAAGATAGGTGATATTTTGATAATTTCTTTTGTTGTAACGTCATTTTTTTTGTTCCTTTCCACTCAGGCAGATTATTGCTATCGGGCCAATTTTTAATAAGCAGCCTTCAGTGGATCTATCGCCTTTAGAGACCTATGAGACCAAAAGGTTTAGTTATTGGTTTGTTTGTGAGTCTGTGCCACGATTATCTCTTAAAAGGGTGCGCCGATTTTGTCGTTGTTTTGGATTTCGACCCTCATCCGGCTGTAACAATTTTTATAAAACTTGTTTAAAATATTACAGTTAAAGCTCTTTTAATTTTCATGCCAAAAATAATCACCGAGAAATATTAGGAAAAAAGTTATGAAGAAAAGAAAACTTCAACTCTGTCACTGGAAAACTATACATTTTAAAACTATGTATACGTTCATTTGAAATGTAACATTTCCTAAAAAAAAAAAGAAAAGTAAAACCATCTATATCGGATCAGTATGAGCAGAGATGCGACTTTGTACTAAAATCTTTTTCAATTCTTCTCTCGACAAATATTACATTTCTATATAGGCATTTAAATTCTGTACAAGTGTTGACAATACCCTCGGTGCTTAGAAATTTGTTGAAATAAAAAGAAATTTTGGCCATTGTAATGTAAACTGAGACAGAAGGCAGCCGGTGATTGGCTCCAGTGTTCATTAGGCCCGCCTTTTTGACTTCACCTTTCTAGGCAGGTTACCCTCTTCATTATAATTCTTCGTTGTGCTAGAGGATACATAATGGTAACAACTTTTTTCGTAAGCAGTAATGTTTTTACTTTTAATAATTTTCTTGCTCACTTAAAACACTCAGTCGTTCATTAATGTATAAATAGTAATGCTTGATTGCATTTACCATTTAATGGCCTTCTAATTTGATTTATCTCTGTTTCTATCTGTATAAGATATATATTTAAACATAAATGTAATTATAATTATTTAAAAAAAGTTATTTATTCCTGATATATTATATCAGAGAAAATATTAAAAATGAAAATACCAAACCTTATATAAAAGGTGTCAGCCAAACAAATTTCAATAAACTTTATAAAATGTAATATCTATTAAATTAATATCTGAACTGTTGGAGGTGCAGTAACAATTTAAAATAAAACCATGGTATTTCATATTGATAGGGAATAGTTTCCATTTTCATGGCTTAGTTGTTTCTCACGTTTCATATCGAATCTATTGATCTGAGAATTGGCCCTATCTGATTGAAGATCAAATCAGGTTTGCGTGATTGGTATTCATATTAGAAATAAGGGTGGACAAACACTCTAGCAAACTAAATGACTTTAGGAAATTCGAACTTTTATGAATGAGAAAGTTGAGAATAAAAGTTTATTTTTTTAATAATTTATTTATTGTTATTTACAACTGTATACATACATACACATCAAGTAAATTTGCTGTAAGTGATATTATGACATGATACAAACATGTGCCGAATCTACCCACTGATAGAACTCCAATAACATTTCTAGAGGAGAAGATCTCAAGACTTTCTCCTTGGAGGATTATCAGTTAATGAAGGAGAAGCCAGGTTAGAAACAAGTGGATTTGGGTGGTTGAGAAGTTTATCATGGAAGGAATGGTATCTGGTTCTGGCCAAATCGGCAACATATGAAACATTGAGGTCCTGATGGATGACTTGATTTGTGACAAAGTAAGGAGCATTAAGGATTATACGAAGGATTTTGGACTGTAAGGATTGGATTCGAGAGGAATTCGATGGTTTAGTGGAGCCCCAAAGCTCAACTCCGTATGTCCAGATAGGCCTTATAGCAGTCATGTATTTACGGATCTTGTATAGCAATCCTGGGTGCCAGACTCAATCAAAAGCTTGTTCTACATCAAGAAAGACTCCCGAGCAGTACATTCCGCGCTCCAATGAAGACGAGACTACACCAACCACATGATGGCATTGCTGGATAGTGGAGTGGGATGTTCGGAATCCAAACTGGTGATCTGGGATTATGTGGTTGGTATCTAGGATGGGGTACAGGCGTTTTAAGATAAGTTTCTCAAGGATTTTTACCATGATAAGTAACAGAGAGATAGGACGGTAAGAGGATGAGTGTTCTGGTGGATTTCGAGGTTTGGGAATCATTTTGATTTTGGATAATTTCCAAGGGTCAGGAAAATATGTGGATCAAAGGACAGCATTGCATATGTAGGTGAGGAATATAACAGATTTTCGAGGATGATGTTTTAGAACATGGGATGTAATTAGGTCATAACCAGGAGGTTTGCGGGTTGGTAACTTCTGTTGGATGTCTTTGATGGATGAAATGCTTTAGGTGGCAAGGCCATTTTGAGTGGAGTATTCAATTCTTCTTCAATGTGTTTTAGGTTGGTTGAATTAAGCATGTCAGGGTCAAAGGTTTTAGAAAGATGCTGACCTAATATTTGAGATTTTTATTCGTCCGATTTTTTCCATGTTGGAGATTCAGTAAGAAGTGGGTGATTAAAATTCTTGAAGTTAAGAAGCTTCTTAGTAGTCGTCCATAAAGATTTGTCAGATGTCGCGAGGTTTTCAGTTTAATTAGTTAAATTTTGCGTTTTGAATTTTTTAAGTTTGTTTGTCAATTTAGTATAATATGTTTTATCTGTTGGGTGTCTAGTCCTGTGCCACTTCGCTCTTGCTGTGCGTTTTTCCTTTAATAAGATGCGAATGTGCTGTGGCAAGTAGGATAGAATAACTATGGAGGATAGAATGACTATGGAGGATAGAATGACTATTGGAGGTTTAGTGGCACTGGACAGGATATTTCCACGGGTATTAGATGTACGACATCCCCATCGTTGATGTTTGGCATTATTGTCTCCTCCAGCAATGAAGCGCGAACCGAAGGATTTGAATAAAGAATCAAGATGGTTGTAGGAATGTGAATTACCAGGGGGGCAGTATACAGCTGATAATGTTAAATGCAAAGGACGAGTTGAAATGATTACAGAAGTTGATTGGGTAGCGGCAGTTGGAGTGGAAGGAAGGAGGGAATGGTATAAGGATTTATGTATAAGGATGCACGATCCAGCGTGTGAAGTGTTGTCTGGGTGGTCTGATCGATTAGTAATGAAGTCACGGATGTAGAAATGTGATTGTTGAGTAAAGTTAGTTTCTGTCAACAGTACAATGTCTATGAGTTTGTTGTGGAGAAATATATCGAGTTCGTCAAGGTGGTTATGTAGTCCATTAGCGTTCCATAAAAGGATAGCTAGGGGATTTACACTCATCGTAGGAGATTAAAGGGAATTTCGGTAAGGATTCTAGTGAGAAGTGTGATAAGTGTTTTTTTTAAAATTAATATTGCCTATGCTATAATACTATGCATACTATAATACTATGATTCTTTAATTCTGGAAAATATTTTTAAGTTTAAATGGTGAATCCTGCAATACCTGGATTACCACAGATAGAAACCTGTAATACCTTTTTGGAAAGCTCTGATTCGGTAGTACGTTCTGATTTTTCATTTCACTCCTATAAAGCAAGTTAATCTATAATCAATCATAAACTAATTTCTTTCAATGAATTGTGATGTAAAACTGTTGTAAAAGACGGTGGTAAAAAGTTCACCACTCTCTGAGGGTTGTTATTTGTCTATTTTTTCAAAATAAAACCTTCCAAAATTTGAGCGATAATCCAAAAACCATGATTATATCAGCTACTTGTAATACTTTGAGAAGTATTGAAAATACATTTTAAATTATATTCCAAAAAAAAAAAAATATAAGGCCAACAGATACTTAAGTTCATCAACAAATTAAATTACTCTTACTTGTAGTTATAGTTAAATTTTAAGCTATTTTTATTATGCTATAACCGCCACTGCATTAAATTGCCAAGATCATACAAATCTGAAAAAAAATTTGAAGCGTAGTTATAATGATTAAATTTTTATTGTAAGAAGATAGACCTAGTGCCAGTCAATAAAGGTATCAAAATAATAAATGAAAACTTTATTGTTAACCAACGTTTCAGGGCTTCGTCAGGGCTGTCAGATTGAAACAGAACATAGGACAAGAAAATAGCAATCGTACGGTCTGTTTATATCTGACAGCCCTGATGAAGCTCTTTGCATTCAATACTTCAATACATTTTGGGCACCGAACATTTTCATCATGATTTAACTATTGATTTTTCAACCTCAATTAATTTCGTTACCTCTCGTTCAATCCATCTGTATAAAAGTGCAGGAGCTGTATAGTCACTAAGCCCAAAGAGGTTTCATTTAGTAGCCGAACTTCATGAGCTGTTTGTGCCACGTAGATAGATCATAAATAACCCTATACAGTTGGGAAACAGAGCACGTACCCGTCCGCAAATTCCCTCTCTCATCTCCCCTTCTCCCTTCCGTCCTTCGTCCTTCCCCACCATTAGCCCCATCCTTTCTATTAGTCTTCGGTCAAAGTTGTCTCATTTCCTCGATTCATCCTATTCCCGTGATTGGTTAAGTTCTGTATGGCCGTTATGAAATCATGAGTTGAATCGGAAACGGTCATTTAGGTATATGAATCTATAAAATGACCGTTATGGTGAGTTTCAAGTTTGAACTTCTTCATTTCCTACACAGTACACAAAAGTTACTTTAGCGTTGTCTTTTGGACAGTAAAAGAGATTTGAAATTATTATACTTTGGGGAATCAGCAATCCAAAAATATCGGTCTGTGTTTAGGTGTGATTCATTAATTCAATAGAGATTTGACTAGAATCTCTTAATAGTCAATATTGATATGTTTCTGAGTAACCGTGGTTCTAAGACGGATTGGCGTTCTAGAAATAGCATTTATTATATATTGTATTATTTTAATTGTATATTACTATCGGTTCCTTATAGGAACATAAGAAAATCCTCACAGTTCTTAGGAATCTTACCTATTTAAGCCTAGTACTAGACATCACAGATCCCCTTGCTATAGCATGCATATAATTGTGCATATCATTGAATTTCTTTTCCAAAGCTGTGTCCACCAATTTAGTGAGCTATGCTAATCAGATGACATGCAGGGTGTTCAAACTATAAAATTGAGTCAGGATAACATTAGATTTATTACAGGTATTTACATATGAGATATGGTTTATAAAAGAGAGATCATGAACAAGGTTATCTCACAATTTATAGTACCGTGAAATTGAGAATACTGAGGGCTAACATAATTATTCTATTGACTCTAATATCTTATTCATTTGCAGTTCATAACTACCGTTTAGGAATATCACATATCTGGACTACATTGCGGGCTTAGGTTTTCTGGATTTAGCCGGGCTACACCATTTTCTGCTCATCGGCATCGCTTTGCTGGTCCACGGTCCCGGATGTCCTCTGTTGCTTCCCTGGACTGTACTCTTCCGGTCTTTCCCAATAATGAACTCATTTTGTTTTTCTCCTAAATGGAATTATTTCTCCCCTCCCCCTTTACTTTCCTTCATTCATTTCATTGGCTGATCAAATTTTTGGGGCGAAGACTAGAGACTTAAATATCCAGGCGGCATCCGAACCTTTTGTCTCTAAAAAACTTTTGTCTTTGTCGGCTTCTCTTTATGGCCGATCGTGATGCCGCCGAAGATCTAGCCAGGTACGCCTCACATCTGTAGGTTTTTTGTTTGATAAGGTACTTGGTACCTGTTTGAAAGTACTTAGGAACACTTACATATAGAGTACTGGTCCCTGGACCATTTGGGCCACCGCAAAGAATCAACCCGTGTAACTGCCAGTATTTCACTGCTATTAAAAGCATCCAAAATATATCTTGAATTGATTTTGTGTTAGCTTAGTACTCTCAATATATAGCAATATATGTCATGTCCTAGTGTAACTTTCATGTAATCATTAATCCAAACCATAAGTGTAAATAACGTCCAGGCAACCGAATAATATCATGGGGTGCCGGTCACTGAAGTGCAATAGATTAAGTACGACAATAGTTACAATCGGCAATTGGTCAACATTTCTTTCTACCTAAGGATGAGAAACTCCAGGTACCTCTGGCTGTTTGTACGGAGAGCTATGCTCAGCTAGTTACGCTCACAAAATCAACAGAAATCATATTGTCAATCAAATTTACATGCTGCCCCTCTGCATACTTCCTTATTACTCATTCTTATCTCTCTGACAGATCATTTAAAGTAAATCACAACAGCGTTTATTCATTCCTCTTTCCTCAGTCTGTTAGTGTACATCGAGGTAGTATCCTTGCTCATACCCTTTGTACAGTTTTTAAAATATGACATCCCAACCCAAACTAATAATATTTTCACCACATATGCCGATGATGTATATTTAATATCATTGAATAACGACCCTTCCCTTATATCACTAAATCTTTAATCCCTCATCACCGCCCTTGAATGGTGTCAAAACTGAGGGATTAAAATAAATTCTAATAAATCCCATCAACTCACTTATCCCTTCGTCGCAATCCCATGGCTTCCTGCCCTACTGTATCATTTAATAATACCCTACTTATTTAATAATACCCAGTTCAACAGATTCGTCACCAATGCTACATCTGGACAAGCGACTGACTTGGAATCCACATACAAAACTGAAAAGACCGGAAACTACTCATCTATTACAACACTTACTAGACAGTCTAAACTTCCAACTAACTACAAAATACTTATTTATATGACTATAATAAGACCTATCTGGATTTACGGAATTGAGCTTTGGAGCTCCAATAAACCATCAAATTTCTCTGGTATCCAATTCTAACTATCCAAAGCCTTTCTTAAAATATTTAATTCTCATTACTTTGTCACAAATCAAGTCATCCATCAGGACATTAATGTTCCAAGTGCCACTGACTTGGCCAGAACCAGTTACCAATTCTTCCATGATAAACATTTTAACCAACCAAACCCACTTTCAATCAATGGGTAGATTATCCATATGCCCGTATCACGCCATGGTATAACTAACATCAAATTTACTTGTATATATTTTTAATACAGCTTTAAACATCAATAAATAAATGAATAATATTTTCTTTTTTCTATATTTTACTGGACAATTAACTCAAATGAGAGGAACAATCTATATCTTTTCCTCCCATCTCACTGCCCGGGCAACTCATAAATGTAGTTTAACCAAGAATTTATCCCTTCAAGCGTAGATTGGTGTGGAAGGACAGAATTCATCAATAAAGTTTAACCTAAAATTTAATTACTATTGGAGGAAAGGCTAACGACTTGAATGGGACTCGTTTACCAATTTGTGCTGCCAAGGGCCTTTAGCCGACTACTGCTTGTTGACAATAGGGCCTTGATTGCTGGCGTCCACTACAGCTACGGTCAGTACAACATCGCTCTATTTACCTCATTTTTGTTATTAACAGTTCTGTAAATTAAGATCACATTTAACAGCTTTTTAAGAACGTTTTGTGTTCAATAGTTTAATTTAATTGGAAGTGAAAATATACTGTCCATCTTATATGGCTATTTTTAAGGCCTCTCATTTATCCAATTTATTTATTTATGGTAAATTCATTAGTTTAATTAGATTTGATATTAAACCTTTTTTTTAGTCTATTAATGTTAAAGTTGAATTTATTTGAGGAATAAGTAATTATTTTTATTGATTAACGACAGATTAGATAAAAAATTAATGTGAGCCAAAAGTCCGGTTGATTTTGCTGATTATGATGGACTTTCTTTTTTTACTTTTTATTTGGTACATGCTAATACCTTCCTGTAACATTTTTTTCTGGAAGAACATCTGTTCTCTTTTTCTACAACCATTCTGACATGGAAGTTTTTTCGTTTCAAACATTAGAACTGGGACTTCACCAGACTCTAATTGAACTGCCTATTTCCATAACAGCTGGGCCAAAAACACATCCATCAGCCAGGTGGCTTTGATTTAACTAGGTAGGATATTAATTTTTTTTTCATTAATAATAATATATCATGAGATCCTGTAAATAGAACATTTTCTTTTCAAAAACTATAATGAAGAACATTGTAATTTATTAATTAGGATAGTTTGAAGTATAAATTAATTTTAATTCAGTTGTTGATTATTAAAAAGAATAAATAAAAATATAAATTTGGTGAATGACACTAATCTTCCACTACTGCCGAATTCTCCTTAAAAATGCATAACTGTTGATAATATAAAAAGTTTTTTTATTTATTAAATGACAACAATAATATTCAATATTAGCACTAATGACAAAATAAGGAGATAATTATACTTCATATTTAAAATATTTGTTATCAGCAACCTGAAGATTTTCCTGAAACGTTGTTTTTGATGTATATGAAATAAATTATTATACTTAAACAAGGAAGATTAGCGTCATTCACCAAATTCATATTAAATCTATAAAATCTTCCAGCAGAATATTATTAATTTATGAATATTTTTTTTAATTATTTATTTATTGTAATTTACAACTGTACAATATAATACAATAGGTAAATATGTAGTATGTTTCATATACACTTGAAAATCTTGGGAAGGA
>NW_027104700.1:1892234-1903450 GCF_000696795.3 Halyomorpha halys | reverse complement strand
TGTGATGCATTAGTTGGGTCGTTGTTTACAGAAAGTATACATGTGTCATTATGAATAAATAAAAACTAAATGCAGCAAATAGGAAATAATTAAGGAATTTATCTAAATAAAACTAATCAAAACATTATAAATTAATTTAAACATACTATTGTGTAATGTAATAACGAAGAGGGATCAGTATATTGTAATTGTGAGTTTTCGCACTTAACCATTGACCATAATACTTGTGATGATTTACATTTAAGTTAGTTTGATTTTCTTTAAAATCGATTTTAGAGATGAATTATCTCTTTTTTTTTTTGTATTTTTTTAGAAGTTATTGTCGAAATAGTATGAGTTGCGTTACGCTGATTTTTATTAAATTAAACCTTTGTTGTTAGTACAAGAAGTCAAAAAGTATGTGATTAAAAGCTTGTGAAGTTTTCCGCTCCGCAGAGAAATCGTTGTTTGTTAGATGGAATCTTTTATAGTAGTGTTTAGACGGTCCGTTTTCTGTCAGTAGTGTCAGTTTGCTATGTGTATTTTGTTTTATTGAGCTACAGTATCCAGGTGTTGTGTTAAGTATGAATTTGTGCTTTTCTTCTTTATAATTTTCTTGGGGTGCGGTCAGAGAATAACACAAATAAGTTTTAAAATTATTTCTTAGTGCTAAAGTTTCGATCAGAATTTCTAGCCTTCATCAGGTCTTTCTTGGATGATGGCAGACACCCAAGTGCCACTTGGCGGTAAAAATAGGTTTTTTAAACTTATTTGTGTTATTCTCTGATCGCACCCCCAACCATTTTTCTTTTAAAATTACTTTAAACAGTTTCAAAGTAAAAATTGTATACTTAATTTTTGAAAAAAAGAATTGTCTCAGAGTCAGAACCTTGAATTTGGTATTGAAGTGTGTTACATTTTTTGGATTTACTATTATATAGTGCCACCATATTTCTATTTTTAATTTAGTTTATTTATTATTAAAATATTATCATACCCGGACGTTTGGTCGATGAGCTGAGAGCTCAGGGAACTATATCATTCCCTGGCGTTTACATTATTTATAACTAGGAACTAACCGCTACATGTCACGTGTTTATTTAAACGTTAATTTAATAAATCAAATTGGAAGTTTTGTCGCAAATTTTTTTAAAAGATTTTTATGCAAATACTGGGAAAAATCTATGAATTTCGACATTCATTGAGTTGATATTATTAATTATGAAACTTCTCGACGACTTCAACAATCGTGAAAGTTCTCCGTACTTGAAAGCTAGCTACAAAAGCAGGTAATCTTTCAGTTTGAAACAAGTAAACCCACACTCATGGCTCAATGTTGTTACTGGATACTTGTGTATTGTGTTATTTTCGGAAACCAAACATTCATCACTTTTCAGGAAATTTCTATCAGTGCCACTCAATCACCTAGTAATACGATTTTATATAAATTTATTTATATTAATTAATTTGTTTACATTAAATTTATAATTGTCTTACGACATTGATTTATCGTAAACTGTATTTTATTACTTTTAATTATGGTAAAATGTAGCTCAAATAAATAATTTATTTCAGAACTTGACAATAAGTTAGTTTCTAATATCACTTTATCGGGAAAATGGTTTATTTCAGTTATTTTTTTTTTTAGAGTACATCAGGATTTAAACAAACATAATTTTCTTGTATTTTTTTTTTACGTGGATATGACATATTTTTTACCCATGAACGCTCAACAGAATTTATTCAAAACCTAGTATTTAATCTTTTATATCAATATTTGATATTTATATCAATCCATTGGTTGTAATTACTTAAAAAAAAAAAAAGAAAAATTCACAGACTATTTTCATCGGGAATTTCAAAAGGTTTAGTTACATTGTAAAAAGCTTAAAATACATATTTAAAAAAAAATTCCTTTTCGGTAAAAATAAAATTAATCTACTCAATTATTGATTTTAAACGTTTGACACTTGCAACATAGGTCAAAGTTTATTATTTTAAATAACTGTTAATAGCTTTTTATTAAAATTTTTATATATTTTAATGTAACAATTTGTATTTGTATTAATTGTATTTTTGTATTTGTATTATAGTTAATAGTTTTTTTATATATTTTAATGCATTAATTTATTCCATTCTAAAATTTCGTTCTCATCCCGTTTACGTTTATCTCTTTTCATCTTAAGAATTATAAAAACAATCGAATAGTGAATAAATAATTTACCAAATAAGCAAATAAACATATATTACTTTCAACGCAGCACCTGTTATCGAACACTAAGTTGTCGAACACTAAGGATGAAGCTACCTACTGCTGGTCACGGTCGTTGTCAAGGTCTGCTGGGTCTGGTGTAGTGAGCTCCTCGTACCTTTTGTATGCCTGTTACACTTTTCCATTTTCACGTCGGAAAAGTCCGATTTTCACTGAAAATCATGATGACACTAAATAAATTAATTTATTAGGATTTTCATCAATATTCTAATATTTTGGTATCTTATAATCTTTTTAATATTCTCAATATCGAACAATGTACCATACTTACCATACATGTAGATGATTTTAAAACATCTAACAGCCCATTGGTCTACCTCTTCAGTAGTTCACTCATTCATTACCTAGTCCACCAAAAGACTCATTTCAATCACCTCGTTCGCTATCTTCTAAATTTTTCACTTACCTCATCTTTCTTCGGGTTAAATAAGTATGAAGTAGTATAAATAAATATGTATGTGTATGAAAATAAGTAAAGCAATTATTATTAAGTTTTTAAAACTAAAGTACAAATCCAGCGATCAAGGCATACGTGCTTACGAGTATAGTAATATTTTATAATAATACTAAAATAAATTAATACTATAAATTATTAGTATTATTAAATATTTTTTTTTAATATCATACTAAAATATTTTAATATCAATGCTCAAATACACATACTAACAACCTATATGTATCATCCATAAAGAAGTGTCCTGTTGCAAAAAAATATAATGCTGGAATTATTCAAAATCACAAAAAAAAAATTTAATTTAGAGAATAATTCTCTATCTAAGAAGTTAATCTTTCTTATTGTGTTTTACAGCGCAAATTAACATTTCTGTAATTATTTATTAATTACAAATTTCAAGAAAATTAACTAACTCTCTTCTAATTGAAAATATTTTTACAACAAATAACAAAGTGATAAAGACTTGACTAATTCCATTTCTTTCTTTTTTTAAAGAAATTTAATCAATAATCAACACTAAAATAAAATATTAGAAACTCGTATAAAAATACAAAACTATCTTTAAAAATTAAAATTTATGAACGTTTGAAAGAAGAAGAAACTGCACACAGCAATGAAAATGTCTACGTATGATTCTTCTTCAATATTTGTATTCACATTTTTCAATGGGGAACAATATTTTTATAAAAAGCACATTTAGGAAAAGTTTACTCCTGTTTCTTCCACAGATTTCACAAAATGTTCACAAAAAAGGCAAAAAGTGACGGACTCTACAGAGCTCGAAAACGATATTGTTTCTTAGGAGAATCGTTTAGTTCCCCCCCCCCCCCTCCTCCCCAATTATAATAATTAAAAAATTATCTGTAAACAAGAAATATCATGACTACTATTTTTATTTAATCTGAAATTTTCTAACCTCATTTTTCGAAGTCCGAATTGAAGACATTATCTGCTGGTGAAAACCGTAAAATAATCGAATTAAAAAAAAATAGAATTAACTCTAATCAATAAAACTATTTTTAAAAAATCACATACTATAATAAGTTATTGGTATTAATCCCATAATTTTCATTGTATAATACATAATGAAATACCTTATATTCTGATACAAGCTATGCTTTTGAAGTTTGTTTTAGAATATATTATATTAATAATTTCATAAATTAAAATTCATGTACATATCTAATTTAAAAATTCCAGATTTTATTCGAAATAAAGTATTATTTATCACATATTTTTGTTATATAAGTTTTCTGATGTATATATTTATTGTTTCATGTTAAATAGTTGTATTTATATATTTATTTAAGAATAAAATTAAAACTAGTAAAAAATACATTAAACTTTAATCATATTTCTGTATTTAACTAGTTTAAAAAAATGTTATACGGTATGTGTATTGTTTTTATGTATTCATTTCATAGACGATTTAATAAATACATTGAATTCTTAAAAGCAAAAAAAAAAAAAATTATATTTTATTTGCTATAGATATACACCACATCGACTTATAAATGGTTCGGATTCAGCACCTCGAAAGAAATGGTGTTTCTTAAACAAGGATTATACCAGGAATCTATCTGACCATGATCACTCTCAAACGTCAGGTATTTCTGCCAACGCGTCGAAGGATAGGGTACCCTCTAAATATGTACATTCATCAAATATATGTATGTACATATTTTGTCCATATTATTAGGTAAAATATCAATCCCTAACAACCCTGAGGCTTTAGTCTTTCATAAGTTTAATTACTTTAATGGGGATGGAGGAAGATTAGTATGTTTCGGATCAACAAGATTAGGAGTCTGATCTCATTACGAAGATTATATAGGACAATTAGAGCAGAGTAATTGAAAAGTATTAAAACATCAACAATTTTACTGATGAGTACCCAATTTTCAACAATATTCTAAAAGGGTCTGTAAGCTATTAGTTTTGAAATTATATTTCCATCATTGAGTTCTAGAAGATATTCTGTGTTAATATTAAAAAAACAAAAAAAAAAACAGCTTTTATATTTTTAGTAACAAAATTATTTTTTACTATTTTATTCGATAACAGTTACCAAACACTACTCCAAAATAGCGGTTAGGCGTGTACTCGCTTAAATACAATGTTCTATTGTTGTGTTAGGTATAATAACCTCTACTATAATTATTATTGCTTTTATAGGATTACAGATTTCGACTTCTACGCAAGCTCAAGACGCAAGCATACCTCGAATGAAAAGAATAAACCTCCATCGAATTATTTTCATTCGAATTCGGCACAAATTCGTATAAAAACTTTATGTAACTACATAATGACTTGAGGAGACCGATATCAGATGCCCTTTAAGTATATGCCACAGATTAATAACATAGTTGCTATTTTCAAATTTGTTTATATTTTATAATGCAGTGTTATAATTTAATAATAAGACTAACGACAGTTTGTTCAGTTTAAACAGTGAATCCCCCTTAAACAAAACACACGTACGCATTCATGTATGTAAGCACGCACGCACAAACACGGACACGGACACACATGAGCGAAATGCGCCGATTGAGATCAGGTAGTTCTAATTTTTATCATAACATGCATATTTTAAAATATTTCACTACTTCTTAGTTCTCTAACTACTATGTCGCTTTAATTTCAGGTTTCTTCTCAATACACATATTGACCTTATTCGGACGTAATGATCAATGAATTTTAGAAGTCTATAACGCCATACTACGTAATTACCCTTTTTTTCTTAATTTATTAGCTACCCCAACATGATAGGAACTCTAATTATCATTTATTGTCATAATGGAAATAGAGGAACAGTTGATTTAATTCATTTTAAGAGAAAAAACTCAATGCCCGTCTTTTATCCAACTGAGTTCAATATTTGATTGTGATTATATGATTCATGAATTGTAATAAATTAACAAAACCATCGAAACGATTTATTATTTCTGTGTGATATTAATTACGTGTTAGTTTTTTTTTTTCTGCATCTAGAATATTCTTTCTAAAATTTTTATTTTATTTTATTTTTTTCTTCTAGACTAGTAAGCTACCTTTTATTTTTTATTAATTTTGTATTAATAATGTATTCTTTTTTCCGACATTTCGGACTGTCCATCCATCTTCAGGTATTTTATCTTTTATGATCATAGTAATTTGTTCCTTTCGTTCATGATTTTTTTTTTCGTTTCATAATTTTTTTTTTAAATTGTCTCATAGTTTAATAACATAGCTCAGCATACTGATCAGTCATATAAAGATATAATATAAAAATTGATCAATATAGATATACTATTTATATTACAATATTGATTTTTTTTTCTGAGTTTTTTTTCTTTTGCTCCATTTCCTTTATTTTTCCTTTTACCTTGTGATAAGATAAATATTCACTTTAGTACAATTTTTTAATTTAATTTGATAGACTTATTCAATATTAACATTTCTAGTAAGCACAAATAAACAAGAAGAAAATGAAGTTGTGAATGAATGAAAATCTATAAATATATTAAATTAAAATAAAATAGCAATATTAGAAGTGAAATTAAGAACAAACAAGTAAATAAATAAGTTTACAAATATTATAATTGTAAAATAATAAAAATAATAGGTTTGAGGTATAAACCTTAATAGTATTCTTCCATTCTTCCAAAAAGTAAATGAATTGATTTGAATGGAAATTATTTGTATTTTGTTCAGTCATTTATTTGTAAGCCGAACATCCACACAGGTTCTGTTAATGCACATCATTGTATAAATAATCTCAGATTGAAGAATATGTTTCACTCAGGTGCTTAGTACTGATTCAAGGGAGCTGTATTTGATAACTATAAACTTAATATTTTAATAACTACCATGCTCTAAATAATAATGGAGACAAATTAGGAGGTGAGATGGACAGCGAAAGGGGCAGTAATGACAGGAGGTGTCACCGAGGTCTCGGTACCGTAGCTCCTATTTACTCCTGTTGTCCTCTTACAATTTATCCACCATCAGTCGGAAAACTGGCTTTTCCGCTAATATTTCAGGAAACTAATTAAAAAACTGTACTAAAAAACTGTCGATGAATAAATAAGTACATCAATTTAATTTTTCTCAGTCCTTGCTTTTATTAGTAGTGTCCCGTCGACTTCAGCAAGCAGCATCAAAATGTACAGATATAATATCTTTTTGAATACGAAGTATGCCTGAGAATGATTCAAAGGAAATGATTCATATTGTGAATAAAAGATTCATGCATTGATCAGTCTACGAATGGCTTAAATAAAATCTTGTGTGGTGCCCAAGTTATACAACTTCAACTTAGCATTCTACTCTTAGTTGAACTCAATCTTATTAAAAGATTTTGATATTGACTTTAATATTAATCCTCGCTCGTTTAATATCGATTTTTCTATATTATTTATCCTAGCAACTTCTTTCTCTTCTAATTTTCCAGTCGGGTCTTTCAGTTGATAGGTTTGCACCTATTTCAACTGTTTTCAGAAAATTAATTTCATTTCTATTTTTTCTTTCGTAAAGGTATGGCATAAATATAAAAATTTTAACAGTTCATAAAACTAATTAAAATATATTAATATTTACATTCTGTTTTACTTATTTATTCAAAGCTAAATTGTTACTGAATCAATATTGATTATACTAAGAATGATTTTATGGAGTGTCATCCTGTCAAGTTTAAGGCTTATATCGTTGTCACAGTTCAACAGTGTGACATCTCAAAAAAATGGTTTATGAGATATGCATATAATAATAGCAATGAAGGTAAGATATGTACAGTACAAAAATGTAACATCTCGAAATATTTTTGTCAATAAGATTTTATGATATGTTAAACTATTTTCCTCTGTTTAATGTATAAATCTTACCATTATTAATTTAAGATAATATATACCATAAATTTATTAAGATTACATACATATCTAAAAATTACCATTTTTTTGAGATAGTAGAATGTTGAACTGAGACAGCGATATGTAGGTTATTGTTATGGACTAATTATTTATTATACGCCTATATCACTACTAATGTTTCCAATAACGTTTTTTCAACCGGGAAAAAATATTTTTACTTCAATCTCCATAGGTTAGTTTTCAAATCCCCTCAGAATTTATATTTATCTACTTTGTATTGGTAATAAAATTTTGGGATTGTTAACTATTTCAAATTAAGAAAATTAATAGTATTTTAGAGGAAGATTTTTTAAACATCTGAACCCTGTCAGACTATTTCATAGAGGATGAGACCTAACTGATGCTAAAAAACACTTTATTGTAAATCGATTTACGGAGGTTAATAACAATCATTACAGCTTTTTTTGAGAATATCCTAAAAAATGTAGAATCTATTAAATATAGTTGCACTTCCAGTAGGTCGTTTCTAACAAAAAAGTTCTTCTTGCATCCCAGCTATACAGCTGACCTAGATATGTAATCAAAACGTGATAATAGTTGTAAAATAAATAAAAGTTCTGAGAAACGTTGATAATAGTAGTTATGGTTAAACGGACTCTGGCTAACGAAATTCTGATAAAAGAAATAAAAATATCATTAAAAAACAATAAAGTGGGTCAACCCTTTCATAAGATCATATTTAATATTTATATTCTCTTTCATTTCTTTTTTTTTCCTTTAAAACTTGAAATAGCATTTATATAGCTTTAGATATGATCGAGATAAGACCAATGAAACTTCTATTCGGCCGCCGGCCATTATGTTTATTTTTCACTATCAGCGGAGAAAGTCAAATCAGCATCTTCAAAAAGTCATAATAATTGATTTCTATCTTCGATATAACTTTTTTATAGTGAAATTTTTCCTATTTTTTCTCACTATTACATCTTTTTTCTTTCATTTACGTCTTGTGGCTCTTCCCCACATTTCCAGCATAATACATCTTATTAGTAGTTAGGTAGTTCTAATCCATATAAAGTATTTTGACATAATTCAATTTATAATGTACACTATTGATTTTTTTTTCATTGTAGCATCACTCTTTTATAGAATGTCATGAGAGATATGGCGTTTATACAAAAATCATCTTTGAGAAACTATATATATGTATAAGGAAAACTTTCTAGTGACACATTACAAAAGATCAAAATCTATAATATAAAACTGGTGATATAGTTGTATATTCACTAATCTAAAATTTTACCAATTGTTGATTGGTTCCACCAAAAATCACTTTTATATTGCCCAGTGATTTCCTTAGAATGTTCCATAACTCCTTTTTGTTGGCCAGCTTCAGCCAAAATTTCTTCTGAAGTTAGAATTTTTTTATTTCCCTACACCTTTTTCACGAAAATTTATTCTAAAATAAAGTTTCTCGCATGCATTAGGGTATAAAAAGCATAAAGCCCTAAAAAAAAAAAGCCATTTTTATTTTAGCCAACCTTTTTTTCACTATTTTATTTGGATAAATTATTTCTTGGGTAGAAAATCCGACTCTTAAAGGTTAAAAAATAAACTAAATAGATGCCATTTTTTTTAAATGACGATAGTTCAAGATTTTATGTTCATAAAAAAAATCTAAAAAAAAAAAATTACATAAATAAATATATATAGGTATAAGATTCCGTAGTGAATATTCATAGTAAAAATTAAGCACATGATTGCTAATTGTATGTTATTGATACTTTTTAAATGTATTTTAAACAATGTTATACTTAGTTGATTGGATGAAAAACTCAGCGAACCCTACACAGCTAAGCTAAATTTATTTTTAATAAGATAAGCTGGCTAATAGAAAAAAAAAATGACGAAGTTCCATCGTTTTAATCAGGCTTCAATAAAAATATTTACAAAATTTCGTTTGTTTTTAATTCTTTCACTTATACATTAAGAGAACTTATCAGAATAGGAAATTAATCTAAAAACCGTTTTTAAAAATATGTTCTGAATTTAGTGTTATTTTTTATTAAATTCGTTTTGAAAGGCAATATCACTCTTTACGATATAGATATAATCATTTAAATAAACCAATTTAATTCATTGTCGCAATGATACCATAGTTTTTATTTGACTCTTCTACCAACAAATGTCATGCCAACAGTTACTAGAGACAAGATTTTTATGTGGAAATATGGACATCAATATGAGTTTAATTCTTGACAAGTGTATAATAAGAGTATAGAAATGTTTAATTTTAAAAAAATTCAAAAATGGGGAAGTTAAACTTTCCTTAAATTCAAGGAAAGCCTGAAAATAAAAAAAATAGCGTGTACTTTTTGATAGTTAAGAAAGGTTTTTAGAAAATTACATTGCAATAGTTGTTTTAATTCACCAGCCTCGTAATTTTTATACAAAAACAAATTCAATTGAATGCGTCATTAAGTTATAAAATCTCTAGAACTGGGCTTAGCAATCTTTGTACATTCTCATTCAACAGCATAAACCATAATAATAATTTTTATTTTCGTAAGCCTATGATTTTTGTTCACAAGATCGTTTATTCTTCCCTGATAATTAAAAAAACTTATTCTGAAATGTTTTATCTTGAAATTTTTGCCAAATATATTATCCCAATGATAATATATTTATAATTTAAAAAGCCAGATCAGCTGTTTCATGAATGGGAATGTTGCCAATTATGTTAGTTTGTCCATTATACTAAAGCCTGGCATAAAGTAATAACTTGCAACAGATACCAAAAGTTTTTTGTTTTGTTTTTTAAACGTTTGCCATATTTTTTATGTGTTTGATTGTTTTTATTCATTGCAAAATTAATGAATATTAGTCTGTTGATTTTTTTTTTTTCATAACACAAATAATACAAAATCACGTTTAAACTTTTATTCACAAATATTTTAAAGCATAAAAATCTCATCCCTTATATTGCAATGCAACCAAATTATATATAAACAAAAGTACAGAAAAGAACATGCAAACGTTTAAAACATAAAAGGTTATTTTTTACACAAAATTAAAGTTTTTTTTTTTTTACAATTTATGAGTCATAATAAAGTTGACATACAAAATAAATAAATTAAGTCCGGCCCTATTAGGTTACTGTTAGGAAGGACTACCCTAGAGTGACGGCAAAATAGTTTTGTAATGTGAATTTCGACGACGTAAATTATCCTGAATACACAGCCTAATCCAACTTCCATAAAAGCAGTTTCATAGGAGAATGCACATGTTTGTCCAGCTCCAGGATTCCCAGTTCATTTATTATCCAAGTGCATCACAGGACTTAACGAATTAACGAAACTTTTGAAATGCATTACACCCTGTTTCTTGTTTCCTTTATAGTTGAATGAATATCCAGCACTACTTCATAATTAGCGAGATAATAATAATATTTCCATGGGAGAAAAATTTCCGATAAGGAAGCGTTAAGTTGACGATTTTTTTTTATTTTTGTAGCTTAAAAAAGAAAGAAAAATCTTGCTTGGAATACAAACACTTGTTGGCTAATATAACAAATATTGAAAACATATAGTGAAATAAAACAATGAATATAAGTAAAAAAAAAAAGTCCTTTTAGACATAAATAAATTATGAAAACTAATTTACA
>NW_027104700.1:1890038-1892179 GCF_000696795.3 Halyomorpha halys | reverse complement strand
TTAATACTGGTCGACGTCACCCCGACAGACCAGAGGAAGATAGTTTGCTGTCAAGGTGTGTAAGTCGGCGCTCCGTAGATATACACCGCTATAATTCTCAAACTGGTCCAAAGTTGATGGGCCCACGTCTGTACCGGCTCACCAACAGTCGAAATGTACAAAAGCCAAGGTGGCCACACTGGCACTTATTGTGGGCAGACAGGGTCTGGTTGTTGTAATGAATTATAGGAGCCAATTTATTAGCAACTACTCATATTCCTTTCAAAGGTCGTAACCGCAGAAAAGGTTTGGTTCAGGACTATAGTGTTGACTAAGACACTCAAAAATGTCAAAAAAACACCAACTGAACGCAGAAAGGGCTGGTTAGGAACTTTAATGGCCGCTAATTAGCAGTAACTGATTTAAAAATTAAGATGGTGAGCCTGTTGCTAGGCAACGCCATAGCAACTATTTAGCAACAATTTTTTTAAGATTAATTATAATACAAATACAAAACACATCTTTGTTTTTCTGAAATTAAATAAACTTCTAAAGAAATTGATACAAATAAAACAAATGTAATTAAATTAACTACTAATAATAAATAAATACTATTTACTAAATACCCACAAATGAACTATAAAACATGGCGTTAACAGAAGCTTGATATTTCATTTCCATAAAATAAGCATTTTTAGATAGCTATTTTTATAGGGACGAACTACTCATTAATCTCTTAACTGGACGTTAGCGTTTACTTAAAAATGTACAAAAGCATCTTTATAAACATTTAGCGCGCGTATAGCTAGTTTAACATTTTACATAAAATCTTCTCTTAAAAAGTAAAACTCCATTTAACTCCGGAATGTGGAATGGCCTGAGTGCTACTACTGAAGGTATAATTTTTTACTACAGTCTTTTCACTAACCATTATCTTATATGTAGTTGTTATTAACTGGAATGTTTATTATTCAAATTTCAAAATTATTCAGAAGTAAGGTCGGTAACGTTTACATCACAATTACCACACTCTATCTACTATACTATTTACAATAGCCCCATTTATTATTTTTTTAAATAAAGATAAATGGAATGTTTTATAATTTTTTATCAAAAGAGTAAAACAGGTTTATTCGCCTGATTACTGTAATACCATGCAACTCCAACTTAAACAGTAGATCATACAACTTATACAATATCAATTTCCAAGACATACCCAGTTGATGAGGTTGAAGTATGGGGTTCTTGCTCAAGATTAGACACAATTGAATTATACTCGAATAAATTGTTAGGTAAAGATGTTATGATACGTCCAGTACGAATAAATTAATAAATTTGTAAACTGTATTTCAAAAACATTTCATATGGAACTCAAACATAAATTACTAATTTATAGTATTTATAGTAATTTTCTGTTCATTTCACTAAAATACAATTGACAATCTGTAATTCCTCTTCGGAGAATTTTCTATATTCTGTTTAAAAAAAAACGAATCATCATTGAAAGAAATAATTAGGAACCATTGAAGAAGCAGACAAGTAAACGAGTTCAGAAATAAAACGAATTATTAACTTTCATAAGACTGCGTGCTTATTTAAGGCTTTCTGGAAAATAATTGAGAACTATGTGAAATGTGTCTCTACCTACATAACCCTTAGTTTCATCGATTACGGTACGGTACATTAATTATGGAGAACGGGAAGTTACTAAAGTAATGACAACAAAAAATACAAGAGGACTTTTTTTTTAAAAAAAAACATTATTTACTGAAAATTATTTTCTTATTAGAGAACAGAGATTAATTATTAAAAAAGAAAAAAAAATATTGGACATTTATTTGTCCCCCGGCATCTCAATATGGTCTAGTGTAGTTCTTCAAACACTTATAGTAATAGTGATATTTTTTAATAAATAGTTCATAAAGACTCATTGAGATTACTCATAAAAAATATATATTAATAATCTGAATTATTATTAAATAATAATTATTTGCTGCAATATTAGAGAACAGAGATAGATTATTAAAAAAGAAAACAAATGTTGGAGGTTTATTTGTCCCTCGGCTTCTCAATGAGTTCTAGTGTAGTTCTTCAAACACTTATTATAATAGTGATATTTTTTAATAAATAGTTCATAAAGACTCATTGAGATTACTCATAAA
>NW_027104700.1:1882100-1889947 GCF_000696795.3 Halyomorpha halys | reverse complement strand
TTAAATAATAATTATTTTCTGCAATATTAGAGAACAGAGATAGATTATTAAAAAAGAAAAAAAAAATGTTGGACGTTTATTTGTCCCTCGGCTTCTCAATGAGCTCTATTGTAGTTCTTCAAACACTTATTATAATAGTGATATTTTTTAATAAATAGTTCATAAAGACTCATTGAGATTACTCATAAAAAATATATACATAAATAATCTGAATTATTATTAAATAATAATTATTTTCTGCAATAATAGAGAACAGAGGTAGATTATTAAAAAATAAAATAAAATGTTGGACGTTTATTTGTCCCTCGGCTTCTCTTTGAGGTCTAGTGTAGTTGAAACACTTATTGTAATAGTGATATTTTTAAGTGAATAGTTCATAAAGACTCTTTGTGATCACCCATAAAAAAAAAATAATAATAATAATCTGAATTATTATTAAATAGAATAAATTTTTATGAAATACTTATAAATGGTTGAATTTTATAAAAGTTCAAAATATAGACATTTCGTATTCCTTTCAGTTACCCGCTAGTACGTTCTACTAAAATTATTCAAGACGAACTAGGTTGCGATAAAACACGAATCCTTTGTGGTGAAGGTGTAATTTACATAGCCTTTGAGTTCTGAATATAGAATTCTCAGTGAACGATACCTTTGATCCTAGCAGTTAGAATAGAATTTCTTTCATTTCTATGGTTTGAGAAATAATTGAGAAACGAAATGAAATATTTAAAATGAATTATCTCATTACTCTGGATTGAACAAGGAGTTTTCAATTATGTATTGAAAGTAAAATTTAACTAAGAAATATTTTTCTTATTAATTAAGGAATTATAATCGACTCGACAAGTAACATACCACATCCTATTTCGCTGAATCACTTAAAAACAAATAATTATTATGAAAAATATATGTTACCTTGGATATCTATACTTCTAATTTAATATTTAATAATACAATTACAATTGTGATTTATTTATTACATATCGACAATTACATTAATTATCATAAATCATACACTTACATTAAATAATGTCTTCTGGGATGGATACTATTGCCGTTCGGGAATCTGCCCCGCGCTTTAGTACTTCACAACAGCTGAGTATAGAAACAAAAAGATTTTAGTTTATTTTCTAATTAATTTATATATATATATATGCCTGTTTGGTTCAGCATAAAAAGATAATATACACTTCATGATCCCTACTATGTGTTGGAACTTATAAAATCTTAAAGATATTGCCTGACAAATTACTAGAAGTAATTGACCCTGTAAGTATGGAAACCTATTTCCCCTCCAGAAAGCTTATTATCAAGTGCGAAAAATAAAAAATAACATAGAAGGGTTTGAAAGAATCTACAATACCAGATCTAGATTCTAATGGGGAAAACACTGAAAAACACATTTAATTGCAAAAACACTCAAATGAATTTAAGAAAATGACTGAAGAGCGTTGAAAAGGTCAAACCAATTTTAGTGGGCATCTTTACCTAAGCCATATTTACAAACTCAATTTTTTTTTTTTTAGTATTTTCGAATCGGTGCTAGTTTGAGACTTTGTTCGCAGTTTATTCAATACTTTTTTATTTATTGGTAAACAAAATAAAAAATGCAATCTGGATCAATAAAGAAAAAACTCATCAAAACTACTAAAATTCATTGACTGAATATTGAGGGATGTTTTGGATTTTTAGAGTTAAATACTCTGGGACGGGATATAGAGAAATCCCACGGTTCTTGCCTTACAACAAAAGTACTTAGGGTCGTTGAAACCACTCGTAAAATTAGCAGGAAGAAGTATAAACTGCTCTATTGGCCATTAGATAATAAAATATTTCCATTTTTAGATCAATAATCTTGTTTTTTTACAAAATTACTTCGCAAAACGTTTATGTTGGGACGTGGTATAACTTGATCATCGGTGACCAAATTTTTTACCAACGTCCTTGCATGGCTATGGACTTGTTCACATTGAAGCATTAAGGAAGAATACAGAAGAATATTTCTCATTACAAGTTACTTTGCATTCTTCTGAAGAAAAAATAAAGCCCTGACAATTTATTTGTTGAATGACTACATTTCAAAATTGATTTATGATTCTTGTACTTTTTTTACACCTTTATGCCTAAAACAATTTCATAAACGTATATTTAAGTATTTTACAAACTACTCAAATTCACATATTTTATTAATGTTTAGAAACATTTTTTTAAATAAATATATGTATATAAATGTGTATATTTTGGAATCCAAATTACTTGTATACCCTCCAGACAGGTTTTCCGCGTTATATTACCATTCTCAGAAAAGTGCTCCATTTTGTAAATACATCGTTAAGTGTGCCACACCCTCTAAGATCCTCTTCCGGTCTTAGAACAAAATGATTCCTCTCCTACTTAAACATTCGGTTTCTTCTACGACCATATCCTGTCTCTTTGCGGAATATCATTTCTTTTGCCCTGTATCAATGTAAATTTTGTAAATCATTATTTTTTTTTTAAATATTTCATCATATGTTTATATCAATGTATAAAGAAAAATATTTGTGTGTAACTTTTTTTTTTATTTATTTATTGTTATTTACAACTGTATACAAATATATACAACAAGTAAATTTGCTGTAGGTGACATAGTCAGACATATGGAGAATCTACCCACTGATAGAACTCCAATGTGTGTAACTAATTTTGATTTAAATGTGCCCGTTCAACTGTATCGTTCCTATAATTTAATAAATTATAGGTTATTAATATTTAATAAATATTAATCCCTCAATTAATAAATGTATATTTTACTTCATTTTTCTCGAGGTCATCCTTTCGGTAAGTGACTGAAAGCTTTGAGAGACTGATTGCTCATCTTTTCGTTACTTCTTTTCTTGATCGCTATACGGTATACCATAAACTTGATATTTTCCTAATCGTTTTTAGCTCATTTATGTCTTTTTCTTTTTATTTGTTATATGTCTATTTATATGATTTTATATCCGGTGGAAAGAATCTTTCCAAAGTCAGTAGTTTGATAAGAAAAACTCTCATTCTATGCATGATCTAGGATCCACATGAATTTTTGTAATTTTAAACTGCATTACTGTTTTTCTAAAAAAAATATAATTATGAATGAGAAGAAATATAAATATCGCAAATGTCTATGCAGATCGGAAACAAATTAATAAGATATATGCAAATTAAAATATAAAAGAATATAGTTTTTCTAGGATCTATCTATATTTACTGTTACCTACAATTGAAAAAAATGTATATACCTACATAATATATTTATGGCGAATGTCTAGTTATTACTATCTAAAAATTAAGACCCCTTTTTATAGAAGAATTTATTTTTTCGGAGCTTAGCTCTTTTTCCCAAAAGGTTGAGCTTATCCTCCGTTTTCAGCCCATTGCACAAAGCCAACACAGGGAAAAGGGGAGGGACCCTGTGTCCGTAAGTTCTTTCGCACGACTGATTTCTTCTGTGCCACGGTCACCTCCGGGTCTCTCAGATAAGATCTCTTTGACTCTGACGCAAGCTTAGAACCGAAAATAAACCTAAACCAGCCCTAAAAAAATAAAATAAAATAAATAAAGTAATGTAAGAAACAATAGTAATAGACTCACCATCAGCTTCGATATCGAGATAATGAGAAAAATAAGTTGTAAAGTATGATCCAATAGATTATTATTGAAATTAATGGGGTTATTCTAATTTTTTTTCATGTTTTTTTTTTTCATTTAGACTTGTATTAAAAATTTAAATTTACTACCTCGACATAAGATTGGAAATTTATTTTAATTATTAAAAACCATAAAATTTTCGTTACGTCTTTATTTCAGTCCAGAAAGTCCTGAAAAAACATCTACTACACGAAATAAATTATACATTACCTTTTTTGAACAGCACTTTAATTTTTTTCAAAAACAATAAATCTCCATTTTGTAACTTCCTTTTAGCAAACATTATGTGAAATACTACTTGTACGAAGAAGATTATTTCATACTACTTTAAAGCTTCATTCTGAGTACTTCTATACGTCTAGATATCTCTGCATAATTTTTATCATTGTAACCCTTCAATGAGAGATCATAACTCCAAAAGTAATCTAAGGGAATCCTTCCCCTTGTGTGACTCACTGTCAGTGTCGAGTCTGGTTATCTGGTTTTCTGGTTATCTCCTTAATATATATATATATAAAGAGACACATGTACGAATTCAACATTTTTACAAGACATCGGTAAGAATTCTAACTAGCTTACTAAGTGAAAGTAAGATGTAAAACTGAAATTTCGGAAACTCAAGGCTTTTAGCATTTTACCTGGGGAAAATTTTTAAAGAGTGGAATTTTTATGTTTAACCCCCGAACGAATCCAAATGCCGAACCAAACGTTTAGAATAAAACGTATAGAACTTTTTTCTAAAAGATCTTGATAACTAATACCTATCTACCAACAGATTGCAACAGTAGCTACTGATTTTGTGAGGTATACAATTTTGATCCTTCTAATATTTGTCATATCTCGATCAGATATTACTTGGATAGATCTAGATTCTGACTCTTAGTACAAATTCCGTACTTTTTCTACCTATTTTATTTACTTCGTGAGCATTATCTTTTTTTTTTTTTTCTCCTGTCGTGATATAGACCAATAAATTAATAATTGAAAATAAAACTTGTGAATATCTATCAGATGTATTTGTTTTATTTTTACTTAAATTTAATGTTTTTATCTTCAGTATAAATTATTTAGTTATTATTTAATTAGTTTATTTCATATACATTTTTTTAAAATAGATATAAAGTTTTTAATTTATTTATTAGTATTTTTTAAAATTTCGTTACTATTATTATTATAATTTTTAAAAAAAATTCTTATTTTTTAATTAGTCTAGTTCGTATATATTGTATGAATGAATAGCTGTAATACTTCCCCTGATTGTGGCACTTTTTATAATTATTGTTATCATAAAAATAAAACTTATATTTTCTGACATTTATTTCATCGAAAATCCTTATTTTACTAGCATATGTAGAAATATTTAAACAACTATTATAGATTTGAAAAAGAAAATAATTGGCATACCCATTTTCTTGTTTTTAAAAAATTGATTGTTAGTTATTAATATTGAAAAATAATAGAAAATTCAGCTACTGAGTGCGTAAAGATGATTTTTTTAAAGTCAGATTCCAGCAAATAAAAAAAACAAGAAATTTTTTTTTAAACATTTTAAAATGATAAATCTATCAATTATCTTTTGAAATTTTGGAAGGTATTGTAGCAGAAGTAGAGTAAATCCTTCCTAAGCGAGTAAGTAATGAGGACATGACGGCCGTGCGTGTTGGGGCGCAGGTTCCAGTACCCCCGGTTCGGAACGTTGTGGGTTCGATTCCTACCTGGGGCAGTTAACATTCATTTTTCGGCGGTCCCGAAGAATGAATCTTGACACTCCCGAGTACATGGTACAAGTACACTGGTTAGTACGCGGCGGCAACTAGCTGTCAGTGGTTGACAAAAAGGACCACTAGGCCCACTTGCCGGACTTGTTCCCCCACCAAATACCAGTACTAGTACCAAGTAATTCCTATCCTTGCTATTGGAAGTAATAAGCAAGTTGCTAAAAACATTATGCATGATTGCTTTAGAATGTTAAATGATTATATTTTATATAATGATATATTGATTAAATGGTTATACTTCATTAAATTATTGTTCGGAACTGTTACTGATAATCTAAAACTATAATTCTAAAATCTGTTAGTAAATAATATTGAAAATCACTATGCCTACTATTATTCTTTTTCTCACAACAGATTTGTTGATGGCTCTTACGCGGCATTTTTCTACAACCATGACCGAGTGGGAGGTTGAAAAGTAATTAAGCCCCTGTTCCACTATCCATCACACACCGCGGACTGGACCCCGGCGGAATATTTAAATTCTTTTAAATTAATCATTGTCCCCAAAAAACATGGCCTATGGAATACCTTTGGTGATTTCCATTTTGGTAGTTGACGGGACGGCTTTTTGAGGAGTCAATGTATTCCAAAATATATTAGTCATTCACCTGGACCCTCCGCTTCCATTTTATCCCATCGCTTCGAAGTAAGATAGATTAAAACCAGAAAGAAAGAATTATAAAACAAATAATAAAAAATGTGAGACAGGAAACAGGCGAAGCTTATTTATTTGTGACAGAACGATGCATATTGGCAAAAAAAAAAAATAATAATAAAGTAGAATAAGAGGATTTAATGATTGATACTTTAAAAGTTTTTTTTTTATTTAAAAACAAACCAATCCATGAATAATTGGCTCTTTCTTTTTCTTTTTTCATTTATAAATTTTCCAAGAAAAATATTTAAACATAATAGTATATTAAAAATTAAATCTATACCGCTACGACCGATGAAGGGTAAGAGGTGCAGTACTTTGTAAGGAAGTACTGTTACTAGACCAACGGTTGTGCAAGGAGATAATTTAGTCAGAACCACGCTTGACCGCCAGATTTTTACCCAATTAAGGGTACCCACTTTATGAGGCTCGGTGGACACCAGAGAACTCCCGCATCCACAGAGCTGACTCACTTTAACAGTGAAAATGAAAATAATCATCTGCAATAGCCAGATTCGATTTCGGGTCTTTACCCTGGGAGTGCATTAGCACTACATAATATTATATTACTAAATAAATAAAAATTATTATTCTAATCTCATTTTATTTACCATTCTGTTACTCTTTTATAAGTTGTCTCGTATAAACGAGATAAATACAATTTTTAGGATAAATTGTAATTTATTACGAGCAAAAGTCAATCATTGGGCATTAAATTATGTTAACAGAAAAAATTATTTATTTATAAAATAATGCCAATAATCAAAAAAATAAAAATTCTTATTCAAAATGAAACACCGGATCGCTTTATCTCTTGGATTATTTTAAAGTTTTTTTACAGATGCAGTTACAAGATCTGCTTTATTCTTCATTGTTGCAACATTACTACTGTTTTGTGGAGAATTTTCTTGTATGTATGGACATTTTCGAAGAAGTCGTCGTATTTTCACTTTTGTTGCAGGAGTAGTTTTCATCATATCAGGTACTTTTTGTATTCCTTACATTTTAATTTTATTTAGTTAAATGGAATTATTTATTTTTACCAATTAATAATAAAAATGAAATAATTGTTAACAATTTAAGATTTTTACTTATAAGCTTTTTCTCAGACTAAATAGAGTATGTTCATTTTTTGTAAGGAAGTTCTAAATCAATATAAATATATTAAAACCAAAATATAAATATAAATTAATCAGATCAACAAAAAATATGTTTTGTTTTTTTACATAAGATAATTTAATGATAAATAATATCCTGTAGAAATGTAACCTGGGTTGATTTTCAGGACTATTGATGCTGATTGGTTTGGTCATGTACATATCAGTTTTTAAAGCAGAGGTTGGTGGAAAATTGAGACCTCGATCGCAGCTCCAGCCTCCACAGTTCACGTTTCAATATGGATATAGGTAATTGATGTCATAAAATCTATTGTTAAATTGTTTCATCAGCATTAAAGAATCATATGAGAAAATATGTTAACTGTTTCAGTTTCCTATTGTATGTCAGTGGTTTTATGTCAATTGAAACAGCTGGGACATGTGCTGTGTTCCTTTACATATATAGGCATCAACGGGATTGGTCTAGGAAACACATGGAGATGACGACTCTCAACCATAGAAAGCTGTCATCTTCGTCAGCTTTACTACCTGATCAGAATGTATATGCAAGTGGTAAGGGTTATTATTAGTTTATTGAAACTTCATGAAAAAAATATATATATATGTATATATATATATATA
>NW_027104700.1:1864888-1882050 GCF_000696795.3 Halyomorpha halys | reverse complement strand
TTTAATTTAAATTATATACTAATAAATTTAAATGATGCTATTTCTCTTATAAATACTATTTCATTAATATTTACTTTCAGGAACACTTTATCCTTGTAGAAGACATCCTCAATACACCCAGCCATTGATGGGAAATCATATAGTTTCTCCATGCCCAAGGAGGCTCTATCTGGAACAAGCTGAACTTGAGTCTCCACCTCTAACCCCGAGGCAGGTGAGGGATAAAGTTGATTACAAAATTGATTTCCTGAATTTAATAACTATACACCAACATTAAATTTAATAGTCACTAAAGAAAAATAAACATTCAATTTTTTATTTTTCAAAATTGAAGGATATTCAAATATTAGTTACAGATTTCTTATTTTTTCTCGATCACCTCTAAATCGATTGGCTATTCATAGGAGTTTCATTAAATGGAACTTATTTCTCCATGTAGTTCACAACTATGTGCTATGATCCTCATGATAGATATCGCTTGGAGTTTGTACAGTAATTGATATGCCATCATCATGCTCTTTGATTATTTGCAGACCTTTGTCACTAGTGATTACTGATTTTCATACATTTATTTGAATATAAGATGTTTTTTTTTAAATATTAGTTTCTCATGCTGTTTTCTAATTAAATACAGAGACTGTTGTTGTTTTACTTTTTATTCCTATGTTTTGACCCAACTAAATGAGCTCCATTGGAAAACGAAACCAGAGTCTTCTTACTCCAATAAATGCCAGTATTACAAGGTTAAATGAAATAAGTTTAAGGGTTAAAAAGCAATAAAATGTGAATTGTATTAGTATTGTTACCTATCCATGGATGGCATTTCCTTCATTTGCTAATTATGGCCCATAAGCACTTCAACTTTATTAAATGTACATGCCAACTATAATTCTCTTAACCTGTCTAATCTTAACAATGGCACATCAATCAAGCAATCAACCTGAGGATAATGATCAAAGATAACATCAAAAACCAGTAACAAGATTATAACACATGTTCATATCAGAAATAATGTTTTTGTAAAAGCAATATTTTAATTGTAGCCCTCATCAACGCATATATTTCAAAAATATCTTACTAAAACTGGGATGAAAGATTTTGAAATGATTCATATATAAATCAGATATGCTGTTTATATATTTTGTTGGGAATCAAGTCTAAGATGAGAAAAATTATATTGATTCTCTGAGGAAACTATGAATGTCTGTATTCTTTAGTTAATAAATCCCTGTTACTCTCTTTTTTAGGTTGCTTCTTCATGTGTTGGTGTCTGCATTGGCCCACATGATCAGGTTTGAAAGATATTGTTTAAAATAACAATCATTTTGGCAGCCCCTCTGTTATTGAAATACACCAGAAAATTTATTTTAATTTTAAGTCATTAAAAATTAATAGTTTTGTTCCTTTTGCTATTCCTTAGTGCATGTTTCTGAGATCTTAATTTTTAGTCTGTATCATCCTTTTTGTAAATATAATTAGATACTTTCTTTTCCCAAATTTATTCAAAATGTTTGTTAAAATCCAGCCTATGAAAACACTCAAACTTGGTGTAGAAATGGCCTCACTGATTAGGCATATCGATCTATAATTTTTTTATTTGAGTTTTATACTTAATATTTTTATTAGTTAGTACCTTATAATTTGAGAAATAATATATATTTTTTTTTTTTTTTAATGAAGTTAATTTAGTAGTGCTGCTATATGTGATACTTATGTATTTTGAAGCATTCAGTCCATCTTTAGATTTATTCAACAGTTAAATAAATCTTTTTCAATAATTTCCAGTAAAAAAAAAAAAAAATTTTTATTTTATTTTATGATTCTGTGGAATATGCGTATCAGTTATTATAGAGTTATGTTTTTTTTTTAATGTTTCTATTATTATCATTTTATGCTAATAAGGATATATTCTATCTTATATACCTTACTGTTTTCGAATTCTAAATTTATTCATAAATAAATTTTTTGCTCATCAAAATAAAAAGTTATACACAATCCAAATGGAAAATTCAATGGTATAATTGATTACATAAGTCAAATGACAATTACAAGTTTCAGTTAAATAATATGAGGATTTATTTCAAATTATAAATTAATATCTAATAGTTGAGATATTGTTAACCGTAGAGGTAATACAAGGAGAATATGATCGGGATAAAAGATAGTATTGTCAAAGAGGATAATTGAAATCTACATTAACACACATCATATAAGAAACAACTCATATAACACACAGATCTGTTTACTAAACAAATAACTGTGTTTTCTTCTTTGACTGCAAGCTTAATCAACTTATACTTAAATTAATATGTAATGTGTATAAATAAATTAATTTAGTATTCATAAGGAAATATTTACAGTGTAAGTAAATCAAACAAAAAATAATTATCAGAAGTTTTTAATTATCGATCAATTTTTTTTTCTCAAGTTTTCCATCGAAGACATACATAGCCCCAGAATGAGGATGCCAAGATTCCTTTATCAGAGCCACTGTGAAGTAAATATTGGCTGACCCAGATAGAGATGGACTCCACAAAATTCTGTGTGAGGCACTCTAGGACTCTCGTCCCAACATGCTTGGCTATCACTCCCTATTAATGGCCAGTTAAGAAATACAATAACTGCAATTAATAATGAAAATGAAGATTTTAATAGTAATTAACGATATAAGTATGTTGCTGCGATGCTAGATCTTGGTCCTTAAGATTTAATAGAGGCCTATAGGTTAAGTTGTTCGGATGCCATTTTTCTAGCTGATTATGGTTAAAACCATACATGCTAATTGTAAAAAAGGACGTCAATGTTTATTGCTACAATATAGATTTTTATTGTGTTTATACTACACTAAGGTAACATTTTTCCTGAACTTATGATTTTCACATAAACTCCTGTATGCATATGTTTATGTGTGCTAAATAATGATCACTGGATATTATAAAAATGTTTTATTTTTTTACAGAGAGTAAGTAATGTGACTTCAACTTACTATTCATATCCAGATGCCTACCACCCGTCAGAGCTGGATGTTGAGATGCCTCATCGCTGGGAACTACCGAGAGACATCACTACTCATACAGTATCCACTACTGCAGATATTAACTGTGATGACTTTCCTACAGACTTTGAGGTTGAAGAAATGCCCCCTCTAAGAAGTCCTTCTCTCCGACACGATAATTTCGATCCTCTTCGCCGCACGACGCCCGTTTAGCACTCACCCTCCCATCGGCTGTATACCATCAACTGCTGCGTTCTCTACAGACTCGCAGACCAGTTCGATTAGCCTTGTTTTCAAACTGCATATGTAACACTTCCACGGTATTTGTGAAAAGTGTACATGTATTGCGATTTTAATCACAATCTATTGTGAATATCCGATGGTTTCACTTAGGTTAACTGTTTACCTTGGTCATGAATGGTTCCTGCTATTTTTTGTATATGTGTAACACATACAGAACATTATGTATCAATTGTTCCCTATGTGATTAGATTATATATTTATATTTTCCTATTAAAAATGGGGAAAAGGTTTCCATCAACTATTAGCTTTTTCAAAACTTCTAACTATTAACCTAATGTAACATAAAAATTAATTGGTATGTAATTTAGCAATGGAAATGTTGACTTACTTTGAAAATTGGCCACTTAATTATTCTGCCAAGACTTATAACATACTAAATAACTACCAAAAACAGTAAAATAAATGTTTTAATTTAAAATAAAAAGTATTTGTGAAAAATATATCCTTATAAGAAAGCTCAATTTTAATGTAGGTCTAACATAACAGGATAGCCAATCTGTAATTATAATCATTTTGGGAAAATAATAATTTAAGTTTATTGAAGCACCAACAGTAGAAATCAAAATTTGATAATATAATTCTACATGGAGTGTGAATTGGAGCTCAGTGAGAAAAAACAATCTAATTAAGGTGTTTATATGTGATAAAACATTTTTTCATATTCCATGTCTACATACCTCATTCAATGCATAGTTTAGAGCCATGAGAATTTCACATAGTCTCTAGAAACTTCATCTTTATTCTACCACACTTCAAAGGAAGGCTTTTTATTTTTAAATTGGAGATTTTTTTTTTTTTTACATTTGTAGAAAAATATAATTAAAGTGAGTCAAAGTAAGTGTATATGCTATGTAAGTGCATAAATAGGGATTTTTCTCAAATTGGTTTATTTTGGAAAGATAATTTGAAATTTCTGATAATCCATCCAATTTATTTCAAATAGCCATTGAGGGTAACCCTCCCAACAAAATGAAGTTTAAGAAAAACCCATTTATGCACTTACACAGACTTACCTTAATTCAAATTATTTGTTCAATTAGTTTTTTTTATAATGGCCTGATATACACACTGTTAATGATCATTTGTTTACTTCTAATTAGTTTCTATTTATACTGGGAACCAATTTGATTTTTCTATCAAAAACCATTATTATCAAAGTTGATCATTTTTAGAACTGTCAATTTAAATGTTGAATCTTGAATAATCTTTGAGATTATTCATTGATAGGAAATTGGTTCAAAGAATATTTAAATAAAGCAATAATAACTCTAAAATATAATACTTTACAGTTTAAGGTATTATTATTATATATAACAGCTTGTCCAGTGAATACAAAAAAGAAAATCATTCAATAAAACTGGGGAAAGAAATAATTTCCTATAAATTATCATTGTCTAATCCAAGTAATAACTACCTAAATTGAAATCATGTATATCTACTCTAATATTTACTCTGAAAATTGCATTACAATCGATTAGAGTCTAATTGTTTGATAATTACATATCAAAAGCTACTAAAGCTGAAACTAACGCAAATTATGAAATAAAAATCATTATGAAGTTTCTAGTACTAGAATATTCACTTTCAAATGTAACTTACTACTAATACTGTACAACTATTGTATTTTATTACTTTTTGTTGGATCTATTCTTCAATGTTTGTCTATTTTTTAAAGAAAAAGTACCTACATCATTATCTACTCTTCTAAACACTTATTGTACAGTTCAGGTCAACCTGAAACAAACATCATTGTTTCCTGTTTTTTGGTCAAGACTCATTAGATAGGTTTAGACCTTCTAATGTTATGAATGCTTCATTTGGGTCTTAGTGTGTATTTCTGATGATGAATTCCTTTACCTTGGACTTCATTGGTTCAGAAATCCGGGAACTCACCTGAACTAGAGTGTTTTGTTGGATAGCTTTATGAAAACTGACAACTTTTAGAAAGTTGATCTTTCAAGGCTTATGTGATAAAAAAAAAAATTAATAATATTGACAGGAAAATTGTAAACATTGAATGTAAATAAATGATTTCAGTGTATTAGTAGACATTACTGATTAATAGTTTAGAATAAATGAGTTATATGTATTAGTGTATGAGTACTAATTAGCATGACCATTTACTCTGTGTTCAAAGTTTAGATGAACATATTAGTGAGAACAATTAAGACGATCTGCTCAACAAATTAATGTAAGTTAAATAAAAATAATGAACATTCGTTTTCATCAAGCCATGAGTTTTTATGAGAATTCAGTGTAATTGTTAGTGTTTTAATCATGATAGTTTGGCATCGTAGGACTCATGAAAATAACTTGTTAATTATATTTCAATATTGCATAAAATGTAATTTGTTGTTTATTGGAAAGTTATAAACATTATATTATACTTAAATTATGAAGTAGAAAATAATAATCATTTATAATGTTATTTATTGTACAAGTTGTATAACATTTACACATTGTAAATTGGTTTTCAACACAGCCAACAATGTATTGAAATAAGTAAATAATAATCATTTATCTTGATGATCTTAATAATTATTTTTAAAAAAAATGTAATTATTAATTTATGATTTGTGATTGTTTTTCAAACCTTATTGATAAAGTATTAATTATGACTTGTATTAAGCATTTTTTTTTGGCTTATCAAATATACATTTTTTTTTTATACTTTAATATTGAAATAGAAAACAATTACTTGCTTTTGAGCTAGAAAGTATTCAGATATCAATCCTTGGCTTTGATAGTGGTGTATTATAAAAAGAAGGTTTTTTTTTTTTACTTTGTGTTTGAAATATTCCAATTTATATCATAGATTGTACTGTAGACTGGAGTTACTTTCTGACAACCATACTACTTAGACCCCCCAATAGAAAAAGTAACTCCAGCCTTAGTACTATAGATTGGAGTTACTTTCTGATAACCATACTACTTATACACCCCAATAGAGAAAGTAACTCCAGTCTTAGTACCATAGACTAGAGTTACTTTCTGACAACCATAATACTTTGACACTCTTATAGAGAAAGTAACTCCAGCATATGGTACTATATTTTGAATACATCAAATTCACAATAAAACCAAAACTTTTTTGTTTTCAAGTTGTGGCACTACCCAAGTAAAGTAGGGTATATAAATATGTTATGCTCTCTTGAGAATAAAATTAATTAATGATTGAATTAAATTGAATATTGAATTGAAATTAATGAGTTCACTATGTTTATGTTCTGTATTTTAGTGAAATTTTATGTAATAATTATTTTATTAATAACTAAAGCAATCAATATTTTTGCAACCTGGTAAAATTCAAGTTCGATTTTATTATGTTTAAGCCTTACATTAGCTACATAATTTTATCACTATCAATGAATGCAGAGTCTGAAGAATTCCATAAAATTCATGAAAAACCCTACCTATTAATTGTCATCAGTTTTTTTGTTGCTCTCCAATGCCTACTTTGACTACACATGTTATTTCTGGTATGTTTTTTTAAACCTGCTAAAAATATATCTCTTTTTTTCTCCTATATTTAATTCTCAAATTATTTTATGGTCCCATTTTGCAATTAGTGGTTATTTGGACTGAGGGGACCATAAAACATGTATTACTGTTGAAAACTTGGATTCAAAGTTTTTAACAATCAGAATACATCAAGACTTCTTGATTCCCTTCCACCCTATGGTAGCTTTACTTATCTTACCTTTAAAATGTTCACTTATTGTGAGTATCAATCGATGTAGGACACATTACAATCTCTCGAAGAGATCATAAAACCGAAAATAATTGAAGGGAAGGCTTCTCGGGACCCCTGCCCTATAAAACACAGAATTAGCAATGGTCTTATCTTATCTTTGAAATATTTATTTGAAACAAGTAGAGGAGACTGCAGTTAAGAATACTTTATTCATATCATTTTTCAATTCTAGCCACTTTTTCAATGTTGTTCAATTTAACTAATTTTTTTATCAGTCACTTCATCCCGTTTTTAACCCGGCAGGAGTGTCCTACTTTTTTGTCCCCTAAGAGGTGTCTCAGTGAAGATTTAGCTCATGATAGATGATTTGTAATATTTATTTATATAATTGGATGTGATGATAACTAAAATGTTTATGATTGCTTTCAATGCAATTTTAAATATTTTCTTTGTGTATAATAAATTTAAACAGCTTGTTGAAGTCGAAAATAAATTTATTTTATAAAATTTTTAATATTAAAACAAAATTATGTTTAAAAATAAAATTTTTATTTCAAAAATATATTTAAAAGAAAAAAAGAGATTTTAATTACTTTACAAAATTGATGTATTGATTGTAAAGGAATATATGTATAGTCAGAATACTCATACTGCTATACATGACGTGCATTTATAAGAGCAATGCCCATTGCAAATTTGTTTAGAACAATCTACTCATGTCTTTTTGTTTTTTCTGTTTTTCTTTCTTGGGCAAACTAGTAAAATTTTGTATTATATTTTTCTTCCGTTTGTTCCGTACTATTTTTTTTTTTTTTTTTTTAATCTACAAGTTTTTCTTATTGAAAGTCTCAAATTGAGGGGTAAGATAGTTATCATGGCTCGTTTGAGAAAATATGGCTTAATAAGCTGCTGTGCGAGTTTTTACAAATTATTGGCATCTCTGTAATATGTTCTGTGTATTAGATTGATGAATAATTTGACAATAGATTCCTACAATGAAAAAAACAATTGTCGGTGGCCAATGGTTCCTTTTTCTTGCCATGGAATATAGTGACTTCAATTCGTCTACTACATCTATACCACCTTTCATTAGATTATAGAGTTTAATAATTTTAGGCTTGGCCTTTTCACCCAAAAGCTTATAGATTTTACTGTCATCATGAAATATTTATAATAATAGAACATTCTTATTTATTTTTTTGGTATGTAAGACACAATTACTTTATCTTTCTGGAAGTCATACAAGATAGGTTTTCTGCTTGTTCTTTCAAATTTACAAATGTTGGAGGTAGTTACTTTTTATTCTTTCTAAGCATCCCCATGATAGTTGTTCTGTTTTTTTAAAAGATCTTGAGCTAATGAAGTGAATGTGAAAAAGTTATCCATCATAATTTTTCTCCACGTGCCTAGAATCGGAGAAGAACTACACATTACAGCTGCAGAAGAACTATTATCTGTGTAGAAAGTCCCTTGAGGTTGATTACCCGCATAAATTTTTAAATTTAAGGTGTAAAACATTTATGAATCCACAAGAGCGTACATCTTTACTCCATATTTTGTGGGTTTGTTCCAGATGTAGACACGGAACTTACAGCCCCCTCCGAAGCTTTCTAACATCTTGTGTAGAGTATAGTATGTACCAATTTGGTAATTTGTATAGCACTCTATAAAGACCTTTAATATTTTTCATATAAAGGCTAAATTATCAAACTTTTTTTCCTCATTATGATCACAAATATTGTCAAACCTCATGGCTTGAAGTAGAAATTCGAATTAAAATTATGACTTTGTAGGTAGGAAACATTCAGGAGTAGAGCCATCAGTTACTCATAGCTCTTTCAGATTGAGGATATTTTTGTTCATCAGTTTAATTCTCCTTTACTTTGTCAATAGATATATTTGTGTCTTTTATAATTTTATTGATAATTGTGCTATCAAAAAAATAAATAAATAAAAATAAGCCAACTATCTGAAACAGATATTGCACGCTTTGTTACGGGTTTTACGCTTGAAAGCCGAAAGACTATATTCTTTTTACTCTTCTTTCTGATGATGGAGGTGATGAGTCCCATTTCCAGACTTGATCTCTACATACATATGTAACCTACCTAAAATGATTAACCTGTATGTCCTGAGGCGAATTCAATATCATCATCAGATTGATCCATATTTGTGGCCAATATCTGGCATACTTTTCTTGTCAGATTCAAAAACATAAATATGGTCTGAAGGAGCAGTAATTTCATATGAAAAGTCAACACAGTTATTCTGCTGCGGGAAGGTAGAACATTCTAAAAGCCTACTAAAAGATTCTAGAAGAAACTAAAAGGCATGAGTAAGAATCTAAAAAACAAGAAAATTGAGTTTATAATTCAGAAAACCAAATTAATCCTAAATAAAATTTTAATAACAACTTTAAAGTTACATTTATTGCTTTCATCAGTGACTGAAGAATCCAGATTTCATAAAAGATCTAAGATAATCTTTCCTCGGCTCATGATTTAAAAAGAGAAACAGGAAGTCTCCGGGTGAGCAAAATGTTCAGGTGAGAAAAAAAAGATGTTGCATTAGAATTGAACTGGATAGAGAAACACTCAGTCTTACTGCTGTGAAGAGGCCAGAGCAAAACTGAATTGAGTATAGGTAGGATTGAGTAAAAGGGGGAATAACACAAACAAGTGGTAAAAGAAACACCAAAGTGTTACCGAAGGTTGACAAAAGTATAAACAAAACAGATGAAATTCTAGGGGGAAAAAAAGACATTATTTCCCAACATGAGAAAATTTCTCCAGGCTATACCTCTCCCAGGTTAATAAATGTTTCTAAGGTAAGATAAAAGCATACCCAATTAGGGATTCAGGGGGTGGGTAGCCTGGGAAGTCCTTCTATCATTTTAGAGGTTCTGATGTAACCCCTTACTATATTTTTTATATATACATAAGTAAAAGTAATAAAAAGACCACTTCCTTTTTTAAATGATCTCAGCTGAAATTTTTTTACTAATAAATTAAATGGAAATATATAAATTGTTTAAAAAACTTCTTTCTTAAGTGGACAATATATGACAAGTTGTTGAAACAGTGTTGTGAAATGGGGGAAGCACATGACAGCCTAAATTCTTAAATTATCCTGTACTTCTCATGTTGAGAAGAGGATACTGATGGTCTCAGCCAGACCCCCTTCTATTCTGTATCTCCAAACCTTTAAAATCGTGGAGTCTCTAATAGATAAATGCTATCATGATTTGTTAATTAAGATGATAAAGAGACAAAAAAAAAAATACCTTCATAGGCTACGAGAATTCAGTGATTTTCGGAACTAAGAAATTATGAAATAAAAGTTTGAAGAAATAAATTGGTTTAAATTTAAATAAGTAAAATTCATTATCTGACAGAAAATTTATTATTATATTAATATAAATTAATCTCCTTGCTGATATCAAAAAATTACAATATTTGTTATTTAGAGAAAGTGTCTTACAGTAGTCAAAAAGTTCGGAGATTTAATTTTTTTAAGCATTGTTCAGAAATTTATTTATTTTTTTCTGATTTTAAAACAGAATCATCATTGAGTAATAATATTTTTGGATACAAGCCCACATGCAGCTGCTTCAACATGCATAGCTTGCTATCTTTAAGTTTAATGAACTTAAAAAAAAAAATTATTTCATTTTTTCCAATGATATTATTAATATAATAAAAAGAAAACATAACTATTTCTGTTGTGGGATGTTTGTTTTAGTTTAATGAAACCTAACATTGTATAAAAATTATGAATGATAAAGCCATATTGAAATTAACAATCAACATTTACAAATTTGAGCTTAGCTCCTGTATTCTATTTAAGCTTAAATTGTACAATGGTCTAAGATGAGTATAATTATTTTGTCATCACACTCATTTTCAATGATTACATCTGCTTTAGAAATAATATAGGTAATGTTCCTATTGCAACTTATATGGCTCATTACAGAAATAAAATGTTTTTTAGACAATTTATTTCATATAAGTAATACCTACTTTTTATTTCTAGTAACTTCAAACCATGAGTTTTACTAGGTAGTTACAAAAGTTATATATATATATATAGTTATATATACATATATAATATGTATATGTATATATATTTTAATTTTTTCATTAAAATTATTGTTATCACTTTAAATTTCACATCATTGTCAATTATGTGAATATACATTTTTCTGCCAGAAGTCTAATTCAATGGTGATACCAGTCCTTGATTTTCTAGGCAAAAAAAAAAACTCCTCACATTCTGATTTGACATCCTCATTTTTGTCAGTCCTAGCCTATCAAAAAAAAAAAAAAAAGTACAAGGCCTTTGATCAAAAAGATCGTCAACGGACTGATTACAAACATTGATTTGATGATATATTGTTTTATTCCTATTGGTCAAAGCACAGGGTCCTTCTTTTTTAAAATCCATACTCTCTTTTGAGTTGTTCACAGTAAAGCCATCTGGAACCAAATTGAAGTGTGAGACCCTTTCATTATTCCACCAAAAACCAAGCACAATCTTTTCTCTGTTGTACTTAAAATTATTAAGAATGACAATTTTTCTCTAAAAAATTGTTGATAAAATGGAAAAGAAAGACATTTAGTAAATATTATTAAATAAAGGATTAGTGAGTTTTAACAATGATGATTATTTGCTATAGAGTCAAATAAGGATTTAAATGGAGACCAAAACATCAATAATTAATTAATGCCCTATGACTTTTGTAACAATCTAGTCCTTGATTATTGACATTAAAAAACAGATTGCTGGTTTAAACTTGAATATTAAATTAACAATTTTCATGGTTTATTATATTGTCACTATTGATTACCAATATTACCATTATTGGCCTTATAACATACTTTTTTTTTACAATTTCTGACTGAACTTTTTACTAAATATTTTCTCCACTAGAATTAGATACCTTTTTCAGCTGTAATAAAGTAGCTGTGTAACTGGTGGAGTAAATATCAGAAATCTTAAAAGAAAATAATTAGTCCTTTTGAATTTAATTCTGAAGTTATGTATTTAATTCTGAATTATTATCTCATTAATTAATAGAAATAATAATCTTAAGCTAATTGTTTATAGAATCCTTATTGTACCCTGCTGAATAGTTAAAAATTGGACATCGGTTACAATCTTTGCGATGTCAAGTAGATATCAATCTGTGTATATGTTGCTTATTTGTTTGTTTTTAAATAAAAATACATGTAAAAAACATTAATATATTGTGAAGATTAAAAAAGAATTATTGTTGTTTGAACCTTGAAAGAATTTAACTGTGTGTTTTATTGTGTTGATTTAAATTCAAAATATACATGTTAATGCAAAGCAAAGAGATAGTTAATGTTATCAAAGTAGATTATCAATTTATACAAATTAAATGATTATATAAAATGAGAGAGCTTAATTGTTTCCTTACCTCTTAGAATATGTATTAATAGATGAAAAGTGAAAAAAAAAAAAAATTTCCCATTATCAATGATGATCAGCCTATAATCAGTAACAAGTTTCATGTTTCATTATTTAGCAAAAAAATGGGAGTTAAGCACAGAGAATGAATTATTTAACAATAAATAATTAGGTGCCAACTTAAATTTTTTTTAATTTTGGCGATGTGACTCAATAGTATTAACTATTGTTAATACCTATTTTACACAGTACCAGCATAGCAACATTCTAAATTAAAAATAATCATGCATTATCACATAGTTCTTGCTTATGTTTAATTTAAAATCATTCTTAAACATAGAATTATAGAAACATCTTTAAAATTATAATGTGTTATGAAATAGATAAAATTATATTTATGAAAAATTGTTTTTTTAAATATCTAAATAATATCTTTATTTCATATGGGAGGATGTATTATGCCATTTGATTTGTTTTCGATGTATAATAATAACAAAAAATATGGTCAATTGTATTAAATGAGTTAAATTGCAGCCTAAATCCCAAAAATTGCTTCCTATATTGTAAGCCAAACAATTTTTTTTTTCAAAAATGCTACTTAGATTCGTTTTTACATAACATTTTGATTTTTATATCCTAACAACTTAGAACTGAAGTTATAAGATAAAATATTTGAGAACATTTTCTTGATTTGAAACTGCTTTTTATTCCATAAAATCTAAAATATATCTATCTGGGCTGAAGAAGTGGAAATTTAGCTTTTGAACAGTGGTAGTTATGTTGGATTTAGTTAAAATTGTGAGGAATTATGGATTGATTTAGTTAATGGGGGATATGGTAGAAAAAAATTTCTAATTTTTGATTTATATGCAAAGTTGTATTCAATGGCTTCAAAATACATAAAAAACGAATCTGACTTGATTTTTCCGAAACAAAAAATGTTTGGTCTACTTTACTTTTGTCTACTTAAGTGACTTTTTCATATAAAAAATATCTAATTTTTTTATTATAGTTTCCTAGGATGAATTGGTAAGAACCCTTGGACTAATACTTTTCGATCTAGTATTACCAAAAAAAGTTTCATTGAAATCGGTGATCCCACGTGCTCAGCCTCATCTTGTTAGTTTTGGTCACCCTCTTAATCTCTCGTCAACAATTTTTAGTCATAGTCTGTTCACCAAGTCTAAGCACTGGTGAGAGGAATAATTTTCTCCAATATCTTAGGCCAACCCACAACAAATTTTATATGAGAATGTTTAAAAGACAATGAAGTATTAAAGAACTCTTATTTGTTTTTATTATTATTTTATTTTATTTTATTTTTTGTTTAGAATTCAAGAGGAAACGATTGTGTGTATGTGCATTAGGCCATGTTACATTGGTATTCCCTTAGCAAACAGGCTACAGTTGCAGTAATTGTTTTGAAAAGATGTCCTGATGGACTACTTTGTGCTACCTCTGCTGGAAATTATAATGCCAAAAGGATAGGAAGGAGGCAAAACAAAATAAAATATAAAGACACTGACAAGAAATTATTTTATATTAATGCTGACTAAGTTTCATTATATATATATTTCTTTTCTTTCAAGCCCAAATTTATTAATACTAGGTTACTCCTCCTAATTTGTCAAAAGTTTATCTTTTTTCCCTCAAATACACCCGATAAAAGAGTAAATCAAGACAAAAATAGACTCTATTATGGACATTGTAGCCCTTCAGCCAATGGTTTTTCAAGAATTCTATAAAAGGGATTAATATTTTACTGTAGAGTAATATTTTAGAGAAGAGGCTCAAAAGGCTGCTATTTACCTATATTCGAAAAGATTTAAATTAAAATCAATTTGGTATCTAATGACTTTATGATGACTAAGATTAAAGAGTCATTAGATCCATAAATTTTTCTTACAGTAGAGTGGACAGGAGAAGATGCGATTCTTTGAAACTGGATCTTTGGTGTCGAACAATAAAATGATACAGTGAAACCTCTCCTAATGAACATATGTCTCCAACAGGCAGTTACCCTCTCCCTCTCTATGGAGAGTTTTTAAATGCCTTGAAGTATAGAAAAGTAGACCACTTTGCAACATATGCCTCTCTAACTCTAAATTTTTGAAAACCAAGAGTTAAATTAACTCCTCTCAAGACACTTATAAAATGTTTACAATTAATAATACCAAATTTAAAGGCTTAATGTTTAATAAAACTATGTTTAAAGGTTTAAAGCTGAATATTTGATATAATATAAGTATATATATATTTTACTTTAAAATGTGAAAAAATATTATGTCATTTTCGTTATTTCAACTTATAAAGTTAGCACCAGATAAATTTCTTATAATAAAAAGAAAATGGAGAAAGGAAATTTCTGTAAAAAAAAAAAACTTCCTGTCTAAAAGTTGAGGGAAAATTTTATGGAATGGTTTGGAGCTAGAATGGGACATGCCACAATTTAAATAAATTTATATGATTTTTTTTTAATTTCCATTGATCCTGTTCTTTTTTTTTATGCGTGTATAGAAAATCAAGTACAGTGTTACAATTGCCAAAATTCTGCAGGATAAGTGGGAATGTTGAAAAATTATATAATATATTTTGTGTGAAGAAATACTGTAAAGTAGGAATCTGAAAATTTGGCAAACATATGTAAGGTAAATAATTAATTAGAGGCCAAAATTTAGAAGAAATTTACGAACTGCTGTTGCAAGTTCAATTAAAACAAAATTACAGGATTCACTTACCTTGGTTTAACTTACAGAAGGTACATAAATAATAAATAAAAGAAAAAAAAGATGTAAAGAAGAACTATCTTCTTTGGCTGATTCTGTAATGCAGACTGTTAACAGTAATCAACAAGGCTCCAATTGGATTGACAATGAATAAGCTGCCTCTTGTTTTGGAAAGCTTATTATAATACGAAGCTAAGAGATTTCACTTTATTTTCCATAGTGGACAGAAATGATCGGATCTTTTTCCACAATAATATAAGTTATCAAGAGATACCATAAGTAAACATGATACCCTTTGAAGGTTTATTATCCTGCTAATTTTTTTTATCATAGAATTTATTTAAACTTATTTTTTAAAGAAAAAATCTCCATCACTACAACCCATGAAGGGTCAGGGGTTCAGTACTTTGTTAGATAAGTACTGTTGTTAGACCAATGGTTGTGCAAGGAGGTGATTTGGTCAGAATCAGGCTCGAAGGGCTCCTGAACCCATAGGGTTAACTCACGGCTACAGTAATACAATAAATAATTATTTGCCACAGCCAGATTTGACCTGGCTCCTTGGAGTTAGTAGCATGGTGCCTTGCCACTGAGCTATTCCACTTCTTTCTTTTTTTTTTTAAGTGTATACATTGATTTAATTATGCATAATTTCATTTTGGACACTTCTAATAATATTTTTTACATGTTCAAAAGTTTTTTTTGTTGGATTATTTCATGTTGTATAAATTTTATATAGAAAATTTGGTGATATACAGTAAATTTTTAGAGATCTTATTTAGTAATTCAGTTAAAAAAACTCGCTAAACATTCATCTATTAGCTGATTACAAATGCAGGTGATGACAATAGTTCTCATGGTTAAAAAAAAGTATTTAAAATGTACTTGCCTAAATATTACATTTTATACATTATGTAATGCTTATTTAAATTAAAAGAAAAGAAAATATTAAACCCATGTCAAAGTGTTAATTACCAGAACAAATAATTATTAACTATAAATTCTGAGAAAAATATACAGCACCACATTAATTACTTTTTGCACACATGGCTGATTCAAAACACTAATTGTCATTAAATATCAAAGTGGTTACCTTAAAATTGTTTAATAACAGGGTTTGATAATTTGAAAAAAAATAGAATGAGCTTTAAATATTTAATATAAACATTAATATTTAAATAATTTACAGTGATCATAGAACTGCACATAAACATTACTATTACAATATAAAATGAAACAATATTTAAGGCTGCATTGAATGCCTGCCTATTATAAACATTTATAATTAAACAATAACAAATAAATGATTATCACAATGATAATACTTCTTTGATTTAAAAAAAAAAAAACTTTAACTTCCCATAATGTATAACATTAATTTTCAAAATATTATGGATGAGTTTCTATGACGAATCAGAAGTTAAACTCATATATTTTATTACAGTTAAAACATAAATTCAATCTATCAATTATAAAAAATATTTACATCACAATAATTACATATTCCTGACATAACATACTTCAACAAATTTGCAATTAAATAGTTTGCAAATGATTATTTAAATAGTTTTATTAATTTTAAAATTTTAATAACTTCAACACTTTAGATATGTTATGTCTACTAACATAATGACAAATATTATCACCATTTTTTAAAAATCTCTATACAGTTATTTCAATCTTACTGGATAATATTTCCCCACTAATCGGCTTCTGGTATAAGAAGAGTAAATTTTATCACAATCTCTCCATTAAAGTTTCAAATTATTTTCACATTTACAGTTAGTTATTTGATTTAGTAAAAATAAATATTCAATGCATACTTAAATTCATTATTTAATATCATTTAAAATTTTGTGCATGGATTAAAAAATAAATATTTAGGGTTATGGCCACTCTGGGTCAATTATGGGATTATGTAAAATATATAAATATATAATTACTATGCTTTTGTCTTGCATTTGAGCTTCACCCCTAAACAGCAGGTGCCATACACTATATTAATATTAACATT
>NW_027104700.1:1851495-1864786 GCF_000696795.3 Halyomorpha halys | reverse complement strand
TTTTTTAAAATTTGGAAACAAAGTTTACATCACAAAAAACATGTCTTCAAAAAATGTTATACACATAGTTAAATGCAGCCTTTTATTTTGTCGTGACAATTGCAAAGAATCGGATATGAAGAAATGAATCTTTCATACTTGTTACTAATGCAGTTACTATATTGATGATACCGAAAGTATGATTTGCTCAGAAGGCTTATTTCCAAGCATATCACACTTTGCATATGACATTGTGCCATTATTAGCACCATTTCTATAGCAACTGCAATAGTCATAATAATAGGAATAATCACAAATATGACAAATTAGATTTTTCATATTTGATATTTTACAATTGTCATGACGATTTTGTATCATTTAAAAAAAAAAAATGACAATTTGTTTTATACACACACATGTAAACATCAACTTACATGTACATATGTATATATACTAACTAGAACAACAATCAATTATATAAAATAATTTTAAATATTTATATAACAATAAAATTAAGCTCAACATTTTATCTAATCACTATGTTTCCTTAACAAACTATAATAAATTATTGATGTTTTAATTAACTATACACTTTCAAACAATTTTCTTTTAGCCTATGGAAATTCAGCAATTTTTAAAATATCAACATTTCAAAATACATGTTACAAATATTTACAAACATTAATTATTACATCTTACCTAATCTCTAAAATTACTAATTTCATTTTACAATGGAAGAATGATTATTAATAAATTTAATTTAATTTTCCTCTTATGCGAATGTGGTAATTGAATCATAGATTAAAGAAGCATGATGAGACCGTACATATTTTTACATAAAATTTAGTAAAAAAAAAATTAGATATAATTTTCTAATTTGAAAAGTAAAAAAACAAAACAAAAAAAAAACTATTTTTTCATGAAATTGAATGATGTATTATTTTTGAAATAATTATTTAAAAAAACAGTTAAATATTTTATTATTTCAGTTCCTAATAACTTTACTCATGAATATTACTGTCCGTTTCGGATATTACTGTATAATATGTCTATAACTAATAGTATTTCTTAAAATACCAATATTCCTAAAAGCAATAGTGATTTGGTTAATAAGCAATGGATAGTATAACTTATTAACCTCAAATAACCTTTTGAACAGTATTTGAAGAATCCATTCATGAAAAAAATTGTACAACAGGAGTGGATATGCCAATTGTATATAAAGAGGAATTAGAAAATTTGATAAATGTTTTAAAATAAGAAAAAATACATAAAAAGTAATTTATCTCACCCATCATTGCCTGACCAACACAAAATAAAATTTTGTAGATATGTTGATGAAACGATATAATATTAAAACATTATATTAGCTATGCAAAGGAGAAAAATTATATACATACTAAATAATATCATTTTGATTGTCATAACTCAGAAGTACTTAACAAGAAAAGTGGAATACAATATTCAGAAAAAAAAAAAAAAAAAAAAATCAAACAAATAATAAGTTATAATGCTATAATTTCATTAAGAATAAAGAACAATGGTTAAATTCTTTATAAAATCATGAGATGTTATAGATTAAATGGAATTACTATTCAATTTCGTTAGGAAAATGTTAAGGATTAGGTAAGCTTCTTGAAAATTAAAACAAAAAATTATACATATGGTTTTAATATAATGATCTTCATATTCTACGGGTCTTCATGCTTCTATGATCTACTAAGGAATGGTAAAACACTAAACCTCGACCAACTTTACTATTTCCCAACTCAAACAGAAATTGAAAAGTCGGTTAGCTGGATCCAAGTCTGCGCTCCGATGGTTGGGAGCGGGCGGTCCTGTCACAATTCAATGTCAGTCCCTTCCAAGAATGTTTCAAGATTCCTGGCACTGCACAGTGGAGTATCCACTTGATATGTATTGTGGAAGAGGCCGAAGTTCACCTGGTATGTCCCCTTTGCCCTATTGAAGGCAACCAATGGCTGAAATCTATGTCCCCAGAGTATTTCCGAAGCAACGTATGATGTTCTTGCCTGTGTTGTCTGTCCAGTACTTTCTGTAGTACCCTCCAGTATCACTACTATCTCAAATCTCTCATTGATCATGTCTGCAGCGCCCAGCTCATAAAGAGGGCTTGAGGAGTCAATCTCATGCACGATAACAGTAGGCCAGATAAGGAAAACATCAGAATCATAGTTATCGGCTTTAACCTAAAAATAAATATTTTAAAAAAATGGTTAAAACGTAGTGTTATCAGCTGCTTTTCATATCTAAAAAAAAATATATTCTAAAAATTTGTTTAGACTTGTTTTACATTATTTTATTTATAATTCACACATAAAAAGTATCAATGGAAAAATAATTTAATGTAAATCATAAATTAGTTTCACTATCATCATTTAAAACAGTAGGTAGCTGAAAAAATTATGAAATGAGATGTTATTTCATTAATGTTAGTAATATTGGTTTATATAATCAACAAGAATGTATGATTTGACATTAACTTTTCAAGTGGATAAGGTGAATTCTTTGGAATGCAACATTAAATACGTCTTGAATCAATAATTGAGCAATCGGCTTTTTTTTTTCTTCTTTTTTTTTTGTTAAACAGCTTCAGATGAATGACATTTTCACCTCTTATTCCCAGTGCCCTCGAGGGATGAACACAACCCTGACAAGTCCTTATGTGGTTTGTTTATAACCAATAAAAAGTACCTGTCAGAGGATGAATGAGGAGGTCAAAACTATTTTCTTCAGAAATGAGATCAGAGCAAATCATGCAACACAAAGAGTTCAACTCAAATTTATCAACTACAATTCACAGACAACTGAGAAGAGGTTATGATTCACTGAAAAGCTACCTAATCCCATTAAATGAAATGATGAACTTAAATCAATTGCAAAGGAGGCTGAAAATGGGAGAGAGGAATGGTCAAGCTGAAAACTACATCTTGACTCACTGAAAATATAAAAAAGTGAAAAATAAAGGAGTTATGACCAACAAACGGCAATGAAGCTTGTGTTGCACTAACTATAAAGAGGGACCACTTTTTTCTTCCTTAACTAATTCTTTAAAAATAGTTCTTTGCAGTGCACAGCCCATCTCATAGATAACATCAATTAGTATCAGATAGTTAGGGCTGATGATAAAATGATCAAGAACTAACAATGGTACTTCTTAGTAAAAGAAATGAAGAGAATGTTAGGTCATACAAGTAAAAAAATATAATTTTAATTTATATTGAGGAAATACAAATATGATTGTAGTGTATGAGGATAAGAATATAAACTGTATCCACTCCAAATCATCTTCAAATTATTTATAATCTGGCATTACATATAAGGTGATCTGGTGTACTTATACTTGAAATTTCAAACTTACCTTCAGATCATAGAGAAACGGAGACAAAACTTCTCCCTCTTTAGTGGTATGGGGTCGAACAAGCTGAGCTCGAACAGATGATCCAATCAGGTGTGATTTTTCTCTCATATCACCAACTCGAAACATCAGACACAATAGGCCATCTCTCATTGCAATCACAGCATTTCTTGAAAATAACAGTGTTTGAGTTCTTTGCTTAGGCCGAGCCATTTTAGCAAATACAATACCCACCATAAAAGCCTATAATAAAATTTTATGTTAGTATTTTAAAGAACAGAATATGAATATAAACAGATTAATCCATTATTACTTCACTTATATTTGAAAAATAATGTTTTTTGACAATAGAGAAATGGTTTTTTTAACTATAAAATTATGAAATAGTAAAGGACCAAATTTATTCAATAATAAATAATGAACAGCAATGTAAATTGAATTTAAAAATAATAACTGATTATTTCATTCATTATGATGATTTAATTTTTTACTATTATTTTGATGTTATGAACATATACATACAAATAAACAATTGCATTACATGACATTTCTTACCTGTATAAATACGCCTGTTATACTCTGAAGACACATAACAAATATTGCCTCAGGGCATTCCTCTGTTGTAGCACGCCCTCCAAATCCAATTGTATGCTGGTTCTCAACACTGAACAGAAAGCAGGAGGTGAAAGAGTTGATATTGTCTACGCAAGGGCTCCAGTTTTCGTCATGAGGGTCCAGGTCTCCATGAGTATATGATATCAACCACCATATCGCAGCAAATACTAGCCACGAGAGAAGGAAACTCAAGGCAAAAACAAGAAGAGTCCACCTCCATTGGATGTCAACAAGCGTAGTGAAAATATCCTGCCAGAAAAACAGTATAATATTTATTTATTCATTATACGATTACAAAATATAATGATTGTATGAAAATTATAATGTTTTTTTAATTTAATTATTTGATTGCACAATTAAAGTGTATCTGAAAACTTGCCTGATACATTACTTAAGTAAGTATTTAAGTTCTAAAATTTAACAATGAAATACTTATAAACTAATGTTCATGTGAGATAAATCAAAAGGTTACATGAAAAATTCATACTTAACCTAATTAAAGTACTACAATCATTGACAAATTTATCAAAAATATTAATAATAAAAAAAAAAATTCCATATATACCTGAAGATATCTCCTTCTTCTTTTAGAAATATGAACTTGAGTGACATTGCAGTCTCCATTCTTTAAGACTGCTCTCCTCCTGAGCTTTCTGGTTGCACCTCTGTTGCTGCTCCTGCTTCTGTAACAAGATTTTGTTTTTTAATATTATACAAATGTTATTTAACTGTAATTAAATAGTAACATCAGTTTATATAAAAAGAACATTTTTTTTTTTTTTAAAGATTTGTTCTTTCTTCAGAAAGAATCCTTCCTAAATATTTCTTTTAAATTCTCTTTCAATGTTTTTATAAATTGTATGTATTTAATAATTTAAGAAATAATCAAAAATATTACATAAATGTCTTGAAGAAAATAGAATAAGAATTGAAAAAAAAGGAAACTAAAATTGAAAAATGTTTGCTTCACTACCAATGGATATATAAGAATAAGATATCAAAGTATAAGATGTAAAATATGATCAGATTTGTTCCAATTCCTGAACATATTTGTGACTTCAATTAAATTTAACATATATACTTACATAAATATATAATTTACAAAGTATGATTGGAACTAATACATTTAGGGTAAAAGATAATAATAAAAAATAAACTAATGTGATAAGCCCATTAGAATGTTTTAACATTTATTTTGTATTCAAAAAGTTGGTAAGTGGCATATAAAATAATAAGGAAGTTTCAGGTTACAAAAATTTGAATCATTTTATAGAACACTTATCTCTTTCCTTGATTTGTTTTCTATTATTCATCAATTTCTAAAAAACTGTTTATATTTAAAAGTAAATCAATTCCTGTTTCTAATATTTTAAGTTTTATAGAAGCTTTATAATATTTTAATATTGTAGTGTTTGATGATCTTACTCCATTTTCTTTACTACTTTATGAAATTCTTAAGAATTTCATAAAATTACAATCTAGTTTAGATTTTAAAATATTTTGTGCCATCAAAAGAAGTAAATTTTTAGCATATCCTCCTATACCAATAACCTCTTGAATTTTTTTTTAATAAAAATTTTCATCTCTTTTTTTTCTTCACAATTTTAAGTCTTCATCATCATTGTTGTATTTTTATGAACTGTTATAAATCCATGTAATTTTCCATTTATTTTACACTGTGCTAAGTGACATGGAATGCGTAAAATAAAATCAATTGCTTATAATTACTGGGATTAGAATGGAAATTAAAAGAAAATATGCTCATTTTATCTCTGTCTCAACTTCTTTTTCTTTTTATTTTATCCTAACATTTCATTAATATCACGGAGGAGCTGGGAGTAGTTGCTCTAAATTAAAAATTCGTACAGAAATATGTAAACTCATATGGTTGGTAGTAAAAACATAGGATACAAATACATCACAACAGGATATTTGAAATAAAATGTTGCTTTTAAAAGCATAATTTCTGTTGGTACACTGTTCAGAAAACATTCTTGCTGTCCTTCAACGTGACAAATTAGCATAAATCACATAAATAATTTATTTATTTGACAAAAATGACCTAGATTTATTATGAAGGCAATGGTAATGAAGCTTTCAGTTAGCAGCTAATCGTTAATTATTCTTCCTAAAAAATAGTTAATGAGCAAGTCACATGCTCATCTACTGTAAATTTAGAAAAAAAGAAAAATCATTATTACATTTTCTGATTCTCTACTTAATAAATTAAAATTATTAATCAGACTCACAAAAATTTTATCTTGGATACTTAGGCCTTAATATTATAACCAGAATATGAATCAGCAATCATGCTGTAATTATATGTTATTGTTAAATTGATAAATAATGATATATCTTATAATAATACTGTAAGCCAAGAAATTCTGTGGTGGTATTTTTAACAATGGTGCAACAGCCCGAATCAATATAACTTTATGGAGTTTTTTATATACTTATTTTAACCATATCATTTACTCTGCTACCAATAAATACATCTGCAAAAATAATATATAAATATTTTTTATACTTAATTAAAAGAGCAATTTATAAATTTAAACAATGATATCTATTATAAATTACTATTACAAAAAATTAAGTGTCCCACAATCATCATCAAAAACATTGCTGTGCAATTGAACCATTATTATTGAGTTAGTCAATGATTTACAAGAAATAAGATGCCAGCAGTGTTGAAACTATTCATGGTACATGGAATATATATATAATTTTTAACAATTCATTTTAGTATTTTAAATATTCTTATTCAATTTTCATTATTACTTTTTTTCGGAAAAGATAGAAGTAATGTCAAATTATAGTACTAAAATTATTTACACTCATCAGAAATTCTTGATAACAGATCAATTTCCTTAAATTGTTTTGCTTTGGACGTAATTAAAGTTCATTACTTTATTCATTAATGTAGAAGTCGTTTGTACTTTTTTTTTGATTCTCTAGTTTTTAGTTTGGGATAAAGATACACTGGATTGTTTAATCTTACACAACAGTCATGTAATAAAGACAAAGTGATATTATCAGATTAAATTAGTTTTTAAATCCTTTATTGTTTTATATATGGTTATTTTCATTTCCTAAATGATAAGGTAAATTCACACAAGGTATAATCTGAAATGAATTACTTCAGAAGACATTTTGAATTAATTATACAAGAGACAAAAGAAAACATACTTAAATGAACAAAAACAAAGTTGACACCAATTAAATGTCAACATATTCCCGACTAAAAGTAAATTTTTCCTAACTCCTTTATTCACATTTAATAGGTAATAATAAGGAACACATAATTTAATAAACTGGCAAATATATTGCTTCATATTGACATCAAATATATTTTTGTCATTTACCTTATGAAAAATAAAATGTAAGAGAAAATGAGGTTGAGATGTTTGTAGGAGAGAAGGAGTATAGCCCAGGTGTTTAAAATCAATAAGCAACAGTGCAGAACTATGTATGCCCGTGTTAATTTTTCCTTTTTCAATACTATAAAGAGAAGAGCAAGTGTATCAAAAAAATCTGATGCAGTACTAAACTCCTAGAAACATGAAAGCATTTATTTATAAATTTAGTTCACATATATGTTTTTCCTCACTCTTCATTGCAGTACACAACACTAATTTTAAGATATTAGTATTTTTTTTAAATTATTGCGTTTCCAACTATACATTATACATCTATCTGTATAACAACTCCTGATTGCAACAATTGGTTTTCCTTCTGGAAAAATATTTATCCTTTTTTTAGTAGAAATTTTCCAAATTCTTTTTTAGTGAGTATTTATCCATTTTTTATTACTAATAACAATGAGAGATTATTTATTATTTCTAATAAACAAAATTAAAGGTAATTTAGAGGAACCTGTTTTGCAAATTGAGCATTTAAGTTCTTACAGAATATTTCGAAATTAACCCACCTGATATTAAACACAACTTAATGATACATTGATATAATGAGTTTAAACAAACTCGTTTGAGCTGTTTTGAAGAATGGTAAGAAACATCATTCTGGAAAGGAAACAGTTTTTTTCAGTGTTTCCTTTATTTTTTCCTGTTCCTTATATTCTTTCCTATCCCTTCTCCCTTACACTAAATTAATATACTTATATAATATATTTAATTTTAATTCTATTTAGTTTTATAAAATGTCTTTATTAGTGTGATTTAATACTGATATTCAGTTTAGTCAGTACACCTTGAAAAGTATATCACTGATCTCCTGTTTATCACCTTTAATCTAGTTACACATCTTTCATATTTTATTGTCCTATTTGATGAATCTATGCTTGTAACTGATCATATCTTCTTAGTATATCTCTGAACTGTATTAAAATATACATTAATTAAACAGGTAATTCTTCATAATTGTATTTCCTTGTGATGTCCCCTCCCCTAACTTGATTAGTCATGCTTGATTGCTCATTTTATAGATAAACATAACAATAGATGGTTATTGAATCCAAGGCATTTTTTGGAGAAGTATCCCCTCCAGGAAAGTTTTGAAAAAGGAATATTAAGATCCAAAAAAAAAAAAAAATTAAATAAATAATAAAAATAGATACCGTTGCCAGTCAGATGCTTTAATATAATAACCAAGATTTGATGTGATTTTTGCAATATGGATAGGTAGGGAAGTATCTGATGGTGGATAGTTGGTCATCCCAAGGATCTTGCCTTCCGTCCACCCCAACCAATCTCTAATACCACCCATAACCAATAATTAGCTATGCTCATGAGCTTCACCAGTTTATAATCAAATCTGAACATATACTGCATTCACACAATCATAAGTTCAAAATTTCCTGAATTTCAGCACCAGGACAAGGTGTTCCAAATGAACTAATTTTTGCCTTGAATTTTCACCAGGAAAAATGACCATTATGAAAATAACCATAGTTTTGATTTCTAAAACCCAGCCTAAATATTCAGGAAACTTATAGTTTCTCATATTATTTGTATATCCAATTGCTTTTATTTAAAATGATAACACATACAAATATGTAGTTCAAATATTGGACTTTTTTGCTATTTCTCTCACTGAGTTTACCCTTCAAAATGGGATCTTGCTCTTAGGGAATATTTTATAACATAACAAATAGTTTCACACCATGATTCTTAGCCAGACGTTTCAGATAGTTTACATTGGTGTGACTAGTGGAGTTTTCTCAAAAGTCTATGCGTAAATTTGGATTTATATTAAGATCTTAATAAATGTTATTTTGAAATAGAACATATAACACTGCTACTGTGAACTGTCAGAAATAAGAGAAATTGTATGCCTTGCCATAAAGACGAAGTTTTCCTTTTTACTTATTCCATTCCCTCACTTCCTTATAAATAAGAAATGAATGATGCGTTATTAGGTACATAACATGGGCCTATAGTAAAAACTATGTGAAGAAAAAAATAAATATACAGTAGATCTGCAAAAAAAATAGTGAATATAATAAAATAAATTAGCAACCAAAATTATCTAATCAATTCAACAAGAGTGACGTCTCTGCCATTCCAGTACTATTGCATTAATTTAAGGAAACAAGTTTTTTCGTTTCTAATTTCAAATTTTAAATTAGTTTCATTAAAGTCGCCTAAGCTGTTGCCATAAGTTCTAAAAAAAAATATTTACACACTGAACCATCGATCCCTAAAACTTTGCAAGCATTTACACAGAATTTTTGAAACTTCATATTTATGGTCAACGGGAAGTTTTAGTGGTGGGGAGTCTTTTATAATTATTGGAAAAATACTTTTAAGAGCATACATTCAAAATGAAGATATCAATAACAGTCCGGTCATTAACCAATTGAAGGTTTCATAAAAAATCAATAATTACTTTACACAAATATTTAGCACATACAGCTTTACGCCAAACAATATTTAGGAAATAATGTTGGAAACAGTAATAATATTTGAAACATATTGGCTATTTGGATTACAGGACTATCTCAGACACATCTGGCACAAGTGTGTTTGTACCCTTGAGAACCAGCTGATAAGAGTATCTTTAGTGATTTTTATATAAAACGTCTATACATCATGTACATATCCCGCCGTGAAATATTCTATGCTCAAATATTGTTATCATTTTTGTAAATATATTTCGAACATTTTAAACTCAAAATAATGTTTCAAAAAACAAAACAATTTTTTGATGGATTTGGTTACTATTCATTTTGAAACTTATAAATATATAAAATGGTGAAAATAACAAATATGATTTGAAATTATTCACCAAAAATGAGAAATTATAAGTATCGATTATTTATTTATTCGTTTTCCGCCTTTAATTTGATGATTAAAAAAAAACTTTAATCGATGGCTTACTTCACAGTGGTGCTAAGCACATTTTCACTTACTTTATGAAACATACAATTAAAGTTTATTTCTACTAGGAAAATTACTAGTTTTCAATTAATTTTCCTAGAAGAGAGAATATTTGATTGTATTTTTCGTAAAGTTTGTGGAAATGTACTTAGTACGCCTCTAAAGTAATCCATCGATATTTTCATAAATAACCGAAATATATGCTTATGGAAAATAAATAATAAAAAAAAACATCTTACATTAATGAAACAAAATAAATAATTAATATTTATGTAACAAAATCTCAAGTCCCCAGGTTCAACCTGAGGTGTGACTTCTTTGCAAACTTTAAAATATTGTTCATTGTTCCAGTGATCTTAGAGGAAAGCCGATGGAAGATTTTTTGTATAAATATATCCTAAGTGAGTAGTTAGAGAGGTGATAAGGTAAGTAATATCTGAAGGAAGTATTAAAAAAATCAGAGCCTAAACTAAAAGTTTTTTTAAATTATATTTTTGGGTTGAAGGTCTATTAAACGTAAAATTTAAGTTTTGAGGTTGGTTCAATTCTTTTTCCTGGTCGATTACAAAGGTACATTATTGAATATTATAAACCAAAAACTTAAGTTTCCATTCTTGAAGGTCACAGTCGTTAATTAATAAAATAAATTACAGAAAATGTATAATTAGTGATATTGCATTGTTTAATTCAAAACCTTTTATACTTTAAAATGAATTACACAATTTTTCACTTTAGCACATTGGAATTATTGTAATTTTAGAATGAAATTCTCTTTAAATGAGTAAAAAAATAATGTCGCTGAAGTTCAGAGCCACTTACGGAAAGGAGTGATGAGATGGAAAACACAAGAGAGCCGACTGAATTTCTGAACAGCACAATCATAACAATTCCCTGTTTCCTGTCTGTCAATGAATCGCAATCAGCGTGCCAGCGGCGCTTTCATGAGGCAAGAAACCTTCTCGTGTAAACTAGATTAGGCTTGAAACCGTCTAATGAAACTTTAGCGAAACTGATATACTGATTAATTGCTTATTGAGATTAACAAACTACGAGGTGGTTCTAGAGGCTATCAACCTACGATAGAATAGCAAGTCAAATACATTCAACAAAATAAATATTGGCACAACCAGTGAGGATCGAATGAGAAGCACTTCGAGCCTTAATGAACCGTAGTTGCTCCTCCATCCCATGTAGATAAATCAGTTACAACGGATACAGTTACAAGTTTTTTTTTTCCATAAATTAAAAAAATCCATGTTGGGTTTCAATGGTAAATTTAATATTTGACGGAGAACTAAGTTTCTCTCCACAGTCCGATTTGCGATTAAGGAAATTTAATGATTTATCGAATGTGTGTGATGGGTAAAAAAATGATCACTACAATTATTTAAAATAAATATACTGATTACAATTAACATCATTAATGTTTAAAAAAATTGAATACAGGAGCAGGATTAGTATAATTAATATTATGTTGTATTTATGTAGTTTATTAGTTTTAATTTAGATTTTTCTCTTTATTCGTATACATGAAAATAACGCAAAATATTCATCACTATTTCTAAATAACTCTTAAATGTGACTGACAACATATATAACAATATGAACAGAATAATAAAAAATAACTCTTATTAATTTGAAATAAAAACAGATATCAATCTTGAATGCCGGCTAATAATAATTAAAATGATACAGATAACATTTATGAATTAATTTATGCGATAAAACATTCATATCTACGTAATCAATATGAAAATGATTTTATGATATTAATCTAATCGTATGACGCAAGCATATAGAGATTGAATTGTTTGTTACTAAATTTAATTTGATAAAAATGTATTCTATCCACTTACTAATACGTAACTATTTTAAGGATGTTACTGGAAAATTCCAAACAATGCCTTTAGTCTCAGATAGCTGTTATTAAACAACCGGTCAGTATTTCACCAAATTTGATATCACCACGACTTCAATACACAGGTAAACTACATTACTGAAATAGAACTGTTATAATTAGTCAATTCTGCAGTCTAATCCAGTCTGAACAAAAAGAATTATATCTCACTCCAACAGTGAAATCATCACTTTTGTTAAATTTGATTGAAGCCGTTGATTTCTATGTCATTTTTAGTTCTGTTGATGTTTTAACTGGCGAAACGTTACCTGGTTTGTTATTATCAGTTAATAATAATGAATGATTTCAGTCTTTGGAATAATAGTTACTATTATTCAAAGACTAAAGGCTTTTAATTACAATAATAGTCTTGAACATTCGTCTGATAAAAAAAATTAACTTATGTTTGTATTGAAAATTTGTTTTGAAACAATTTGATCTTTCGGAAACGCCAGATAGATAAAACATTGCTGTAGAATTATTTTATATGAATTTCTATAAGAATATGTCAAAAAATATACCCCCTTCTATAGAAAGAAATTCTAGAGTTATGTACACCGGGGAAAGTCAGAGGGTGGTGTATGAAATAAAAACCAATGACAGGCGGTACAGTTGTGCCTCAACAAATTTCATCCTCAAATCTCAAAAATTTACTTCTAGGTCCAGAATTACCCGCTGACAAGGATTACCCTTGAACACGAAAATTAAATGTGCTATTTTTTAATAGCAACTATAGAGTCGAATATTAGGAACATATGATGACACATTAATTATGACATCTGGTGCCTATTAATAGATTAAACCGTGTTTATTTATTCAGACAAAGGCAGATGCGACGAATAGTTTATTTTTTTCTGATTTGTGAGCAGAACTTCATGTTATATTCAAAAGAATAGTAAAAAGGCAATTCGATCTTATAAATGAAGATAAGTCAATTGAACGAGGTGTATAGATTTTATTTTTGTTTTTCAAGATAGATTTATTTATTGATAGATATTACAATCTGCCACACAGTTGCGGGCAATAGGTAATAGTGATGAATGATCTCATACATACTAAAATAAGAAAAATAAATAAATAAAA